>NC_058081.1:101690183-101824336 GCF_014858855.1 Bufo gargarizans
GCCATGCTAACCCTGCCCTCAGAGGAGCTGGCCGTGACACAGCTGCCTTGGCGACCTCTTGCTCCTCCTCTGCCTTGGCCTTGGGCTTCCACTTGTTCCCCTGTGACATTTGGGAATGCTCTCAGTAGCGCGTCTACCAATGTGCGCTTGTACTCGCGCATCTTCCTATCACGCTCCAGTGCAGGAAGTAAGGTGGGCACATTGTCTTTGTACCGTGGATCCAGCAGGGTGGCAACCCAGTAGTCCGCACACGTAAAAATGTGGGCAACTCTTCTGTCGTTGCGCAGGCACTGCAGCATGTAGTCGCTCATGTGTGCCAGGTTGCCCAGGGGTAAGGACAAGCTGTCCTCTGTGGGAGGCGTATCGTCATCGTCCTGCATCTCCCCCCAGCCACGCACCAGTGATGGGCCGAGCTGCGTTGGGTGCCACCCCGCTGTGACCATGCTTCATCCTCATCCTCCTCCACCTCCTCCTCATCCTCGTCCTCCTCGTCCTCCAGTAGTGGGCCCTGGCTGGCCACATTTGTACCTGGCCTCTGCTGTTGCAAAAAACCTCCCTCTGAGTCACTTCTAAGAGACTGGCCTGAAAGTGCTAAAAATGACCCCTCTTCCTCCTCCTCCTCCTCCTGGGGCACCTTCTCTTCCATCATCGCCCTAAGTGTTTTCTCAAGGAGACATAGAAGTGGTATTGTAACGCTGATAACGGCGTCATCGCCACTGGCCATGTTGGTGGAGTACTCGAAACAGCGCAACAGGGCACACAGGTCTCGCATGGAGGCCCAGTCATTGGTGGTGAAGTGGTGCTGTTCCGTAGTGCGACTGACCTGTGCGTGCTGCAGCTGAAACTCCACTATGGCCTGCTGCTGCTCGCACAGTCTGTCCAGCATGTGCAAGGTGGAGTTCCACCTGGTGGGCACGTCGCATATGAGGCGGTGAGCGGGAAGGCCGAAGTTACGCTGACAGGCGAGCAGCGGCAGGATGTGAACGACGGAAGCGCGAACAGACGGCCCGCACTTTATGCAGCAGCTCTGACATGTCGGGGTAGTTGTGAATGAACTTCTGCATCACCAAATTCAGCACATGCGCCAAGCAAGGGATGTGCATCAAACCGGCTAGTCCCAGAGCTGCAACGAGATTTCGCCCATTATCGCACACCACCAGGCCGGGCTTGAGGCTCACCATCAGCAACCACTCGTCGGTCTGTTGTTCTATACCCCGCCACAACTCCTGTGCGGTGTGGGGCCTGTCCCCTAAACATATGAGTTTCAGAATGGCCTGCTGACGTTTACCCCGGGCTGTGCTGAAGTTGGTGGTAAAGGTGTGTGGCTGACTGGATGAGCAGGTGGAAGAAGAGGAGGAGGAAGCTGAGTAGGAAGAGGTGGCAACAGGAGGCAAAGAATGTTGCCCTGCGATCCTTGGCGGCGGAAGGACGTGCGCCAAACAGCTCTCCGCCTCGGGCCCAGCTGCCACTACATTTACCCAGTGTGCAGTTAGGGAGATATAGCGTCCCTGGCCGTGCTTACTGGTTCACGTATCTGTGGTTAGGTGGACCTTGCCACAGATGGCGTTGCGCAGTGCACACTTGATTTTATCGGATACTTGGTTGTGCAGGGAAGGCACGGCTCTCTTGGAGAAGTAGTGCCGGCTAGGAACAACATACTGTGGGACAGCAAGCAACATGAGCTGTTTGAAGCTGTCTGTGTCCACCAGCCTAAATGACAGCATTTCATAGGCCAGTAGTTTAAAAATGCTGGCATTCAGGGCCAGGGATCGAGGGTGGCTAGGTGGGAATTTACGCTTTCTCTCAAATGTTTGTGAGATGGAGAGCTGAACGCTGCCGTGTGACATGGTTGAGATGCTTGGTGACGGAGGTGGTGGTGTTGGTGGTACATCCCCTGTTTGCTGGGCGGCAGGTGCCAACATTCCTCCAGAGGCGGAGGAAGAGGCCGAGGCGGCAGCAGCAGAAGAGGCCGAGGCGGCAGCAGCAGAAGAGGCCGAGGCGGCAGCAGCAGAAGAGGCCGAGGCGGCAGCAGCAGAAGAGGCCGAGGCGGCAGCAGCAGAAGAGGTAGCAGGGGGAGCCTGAGTGACTTCCTTGGTTTTAAGGTGTTTACTCCACTGCAGTTCATGCTTTGCATGCAGGTGCCTGGTCATGCAGGTTGTGCTAAGGTTCAGAACGTTAATGCCTCGCTTCAGGCTCTGATGGCACAGCGTGCAAACCACTCGGGTCTTGTCGTCAGCACATTGTTTGAAGAAGTGCCATGCCAGGGAACTCCTTGAAGCTGCCTTTGGGGTGCTCGGTCCCAGATGGCGGCGGTCAGTAGCAGACGGAGTCTCTTGGCGGCGGGTGTTCTGCTTTTGCCCACTGCTCCCTCTTTTGCTACGCTGTTGGCTCGGTCTCACCACTGCCTCTTCCTCCGAACTGTGAAAGTCAGTGGCACGACCTTCATTCCATGTGGGGTCTAGGACCTCATCGTCCCCTGCATCGTCTTCCACCCAGCCTTGATCCCTGACCTCCTGTTCAGTCTGCACACTGCAGAAAGACGCAGCAGTTGGCACCTGTGTTTCGTCATCATCAGAGACATGCTGAGGTGGTATTCCCATGTCCTCATCATCAGGAAACATAAGTGGTTGTGCGTCAGTGCATTCTATGTCTTCCACCGCTGGGGAAGGGCTAGGTGGATGCCCTTGGGAAACCCTGCCAGCGGAGTCTTCAAACAGCATAAGAGACTGCTGCATAACTTGCGGCTCAGACAGTTTCCCAGTTTCCCTGGTATGCATGGGGGTGATGTGACAGACTGATGGGCTTGGTTTTCAGGCGCCATCTGTGCGCTTTCTGCAGAAGACTGGGTGGGAGATAATGTGAACGTGCTGGATCCACTGTCGGCCACCCAATTGACTAATGCCTGTACCTGCTCAGGCCTTACCATCCTTAGAACGGCATTGGGCCCCACCAAATATCGCTGTAAATTATGGCGGCTACTGGGATCTGAGGTGGTTGGTACACTAGGACGTGTGGCTGTGGCAGAACGGCCACGTCCTCTCCCAGCACCAGAGGGTCCACTAACACCACCACGACCATGTCCGCGTCCTTTACTAGATGTTTTCCTCATTGTTATCGTTTACCACAACAACAAAAATATTATTTGGCCCAATGTATTAAATTCAAATTCAGGCCTTTTTTTACAGACACCTAACACTATCTGACTATCTATTTAGGTACCGTATTACACTAATACAGGCACAGCAGTAACCACAGATTTAGCTGACTATAAATTTGAGGCCTATTATTTAGGCGCTGGGTGACAGGTATACGTTTACAGACAGAATTAGACTGGGATATGCACAGTAGCGTGTGTGTGAAGTTATTGAGAATGACCCTATGTGCACCTTGAATCTTATATACCCTTTTAGGGATAGATTTAAAGTAGGTCTGATACAGCAGAAACCACTAAATTAGGAAATTGCTAAATTGGGAATTGTATTTCAACCCAGAACAAAAACTGTGCTTTGACGGACACTAAATAACTTGACCAGCCACACCAGTAACGACAGATTTAGCTGGATATAAATTTGAGGCCTAGTATTTAGGCGCTGGGTGACAGGTATAGGTTTACTGACAGAATTAGACTTGGAAATGCACAGTAGCGTGTGTGTGAAGTAATTCAGAATGACCCTATGTGCACCTTGAATCTGATATACCCTTTTAGGGATAAATTTAAAGTAGACCTGATACAGCAGAAACCACTAAATTAGGAAATTGCTAAATTGGGAATTGTATTTCAACCCAGAACAAAAACTGTGCTTTGACGGACACTTACCCTAAGTTCAGACCTGAGCGTTTTACAGCGCGTTCCTACGCGCTGTAAAACGCTCAACACGGAGAAACCAATGATTCCCTATGGGAATGGTTCTCACCTGGGCGTTTTACAGCGCGTACGATCGCGCTGTAAAACGCCCGACGCTCAAACAAGTTCTTGAGCTTTTTTTGGGCGTTTGTCGCGCGTTCCCGCACATAGATATTCGGGAACGCGCGACAATGTGTGCACGCCTGTCTCTGTATGCGCGATTGTAAACGCCCGTACAATCGCGCATACAGAGCGCTCGTTTCAGAGCGCTCAGGTCTGAACCCCCTGTAAATAACTTGACCAGCCACACCAGTAACGACAGATTTAGCTGGATATAAATTTGAGGCCTAGTATTTAGGCGCTGGGTGACAGGTATAGGTTTACTGACAGAATTAGACTTGGAAATGCACAGTAGCGTGTGTGTGAAGTTATTCAGAATGACCCTATGTGCACCTTGAATCTGATATACCCTTTTAGGGATAAATTTAAAGTAGGCCTGATACAGCAGAAACCACTAAATTAGGAAATTGCTAAATTGGGAATTGTATTTCAACCCAGAACAAAAACTGTGCTTTGACGGACACTAAATAACTTGACCAGCCACACCAGTAACGACAGATTTAGCTGGATATAAATTTGAGGCCTAGTATTTAGGCGCTGGGTGACAGGTATAGGTTTACTGACAGAATTAGACTTGGAAATGCACAGTAGCGTGTGTGTGAAGTTATTCAGAATGACCCTATGTGCACCTTGAATCTGATATACCGTTTTAGGGATAAATTTAAAGTAGGCCTGATACAGCAGAAGCCACTAAATTAGGAAATTGCTAAATTGGGAATTGTATTTCAACCCAGAACAAAAACTGTGCTTTGACGGACACTAAATAACTTGACCAGCCACACCAGTAACGACAGATTTAGCTGGATATAAATTTGAGGCCTAGTATTTAGGCGCTGGGTGACAGGTATATTTTTACTGACAGAATTAGACTTGGAAATGCACAGTAGCGTGTGTGTGAAGTTATTCAGAATGACCCTTTGTGCACCTTGAATCTGATATACCCTTTTAGGGATAAATTTAAAGTAGGCCTGATACAGCAGAAACCACTAAATTAGGAAATTGCTAAATTGGGAATTGTATTTCAACCCAGAACAAAAACTGTGCTTTGACAGACACTAAATAACTTGACCAGCCACACCAGTAACGACAGATTTAGCTGGATATAAATTTGAGGCCTAGTATTTAGGCGCTGGGTGACAGGTATACGTTTACTGACAGAATTAGACTTGGAAATGCACAGTAGCGTGTGTGTGAAGTTATTCAGAATGACTCTATGTGCACCTTGAATCTGATATACCCTTTTAGGGATAAATTTAAAGTAGGCCTGATACAGCAGAAACCACTAAATTAGGAAATTGCTAAATTGGGAATTGTATTTCAACCCAGAACAAAATCTGTGCTTTGACGGACACTAAATAACTTGACCAGCCACACCAGTAACGACAGATTTAGCTGGATATAAATTTGAGGCCTAGTATTTAGGCGCTGGGTGACAGGTATAGGTTTACTGACAGAATTAGACTTGGAAATGCACAGTAGCGTGTGTGTGAAGTTATTCAGAATGACCCTATGTGCACCTTGAATCTGATATACCCTTTTAGGGATAAATTTAAAGTAGGCCTGATACAGCAGAAACCACTAAATTAGGAAATTGCTAAATTGGGAATTGTATTTCAACCCAGAACAAAAACTGTGCTTTGACGGACACTAAATAACTTGACCAGCCACACCAGTAACGACAGATTTAGCTGGATATAAATTTGAGGCCTATTATTTAGGTGCTGGGTGACAGGTATAGGTTTACTGACAGAATTAGACTGGGATATGGCCATAAAATAACCACACTATTGATGGTTAAATGCACTTGGTGACAGGCTCAGCTTGCCCCTGATGTAGTATATGGCCAAAAAATAACCAGACTGTTGATGGTTAAATGCACTTGGTGTGACACCTTGACCCTGATGTAGGATTTAGCAAAAAAAAAACAACCACACCATTGAGGGTTAAATGCACTTGGTGACAGCTTGCCCCTGATGTAGTATATGGCCAAAAAATAACCAGACTATTGATGGTTAAATGCACTTGGTGTGACAGCTTGACCCTGATGTAGGATTTAGCCAAAAAACAACCACACCATTGAGGGTTAAATGCACTTGGTGACAGCTTGCCCCTGATGTAGTATATGGCCAAAAAATAACCAGACTATTGATGGTTAAATGCACTTGGTGTGACAGCTTGACCCTGATGTAGGATTTAGCCAAAAAACAACCACACTATTGAGGGTTAAATGCACTTGGTGGCAGCTTGTGCTGGCGCACCACAAGACACAAAATGGCCGCCGATCACCCCAGAAAAAAGTGACTGAAAAACACTCTGGGCATCCTAAAAACAGTGAGCAATTCAATAGCAGCAGTTCAATCATCCACAGCTGCAGATCAATCTCTGAATGAAGTCTTTTGGAGGAGTTAATCACTGCCTAATCTCGCCCTAACGTCGCGGCTGCAACCTCTCCCTATGCTGATCAGAGCAGAGTGACGTGCGGCGCTACGTGACTCCAGCTTAAATAGAGGCTGGGTCACATGGTGCTCTGGCCAATCACAGCCATGCCAATAGTAGACATGGCTGTGATGGCCTCTTGGGGCAAGTAGTATGACGCTTGTTGATTGGCTGCTTTGCAGCCTTTCAAAAAGCGCCAAGAAAGCGACGAACACCGAACCCGAACCCGGACTTTTACGAAAATGTCCGGGTTCGGGTCCGTATCACGGACACCCCAAAATTCGGTACGAACCCGAACTATACAGTTCGGGTTCGCTCATCCCTAGTTGTGAGGAGAAGGACTCTCTTTATCATATTTTATGGCTCTGTCCTAATATTCAGCCTTTTGGGACCTGAGGAGACTACTATCCAACCTCACCAAATCAACAGTTTCCTTGACTCCTCAAATGACCTTACTATTTATAGAGTTTATAGATTTATATTTTCCACCTAACCTAAGACCTTTTTTTGCGAAATCCTTATTATCTCTAAATTGATAATTACCTATCACTGGAAAATCCAAGCTACCCCTACTCTCACTGAGGTCTTTGCTTCTCTTAGGGCTGATACACACAAACGTATTCTGTGTCTGTTCCGTTTCTTTGTGGACCGTTTGCGGAATTATTCCTTTCAATGGGTCTGCAAAAAAACGGAAATTACTCTGTGTGCAATCCATTTCCGTATGTCTGTTCCGCAAAAACATAGAACACGTCCTATTATTGTTTAAATTACAGACAAGGATAGGGCTGTTCTATTACAGGCTGCCTGTTCTGAAATACGGAATGCACACGGACGTCATCCAAATTTTTTCCTGTACCGTGTTTTGCATGAGCCCTTGATGAAAGCTTTTCCTGTGAGCACATTATAGCTATTGGTCAGTCTAGGTTACCCTTGTTTACTAAACTATGGACGGCATGGCTGGTAAACCCCAATTGCATCACACCTTGATTCTTTCTTTTGTTCTGGACCTGGATTAGCGTTGTGGCGATATATGTGTAACAGTGGCTGCTGTACTTCACTGTTCCCCTGCTTATTGCCCACGGCCCCGGGCGCCGCACTCAGCGGTAACCTGTGGTTGGTGCTTCCCATTTCACCGCTGCGGTCCTGGGCTCTGTGTCTGTAGGTTGTACTGCTTTGAGAATTCCGCTCCACAGCTTCCAGGTCAGTTGCATTCATGTTACACTGCTCTAGGGGAGGAGCACATCACTCCTTGGGCTGTGTGGGTTAGGTCAGGTGACCTCGCTGACCAACCCTGGCTCTCCTGCAGGTATTTGAAGGGAACCTGTCACCAGGATTTTGTGTATAGAGCTGAGGACATGGGTTGCTAGATGGCCGCTAGCACATCCGCAATACCCAGTCCCCATAGCTCTGTGTGCTTTTATTGTGTAAAAAAAACGATTTGATACATATGCAAATTAATATAAAAAGAGTCATATCTTGCTTGTGTGACCAGAGAAGAGTCATATTTTTCAAGCTCTGACTCCTCTCAGGTTAATTTGCATATGTATCAAATCGGTTTTTATACACAATAAAAGCACACAAAGCTATAGGGACTGGGTATTGCGGATGTGCTAGCGGCCATCTAGCAACCCATGTCCTCAGCTCTATACACAAAATCCTGGTGACAGGTTCCCTTTAAGTGGCTCAGCCCTCTTCCCAGATGCCTCAGTGTCAAGGTCCTTGAGTTTGCTGGTTCCTGATACTCTTGTGTGCTCCTGATTTATACTTCGTTCCTGGACTCTGCTTATCGTCTGATCCCTGCCTGCTTGTCTTGTCTCTCCTGTTGCTGGCCTGGATAGCCTGACCTGTACCTGTGTCGCCTGCCCTGACCTTTTGCCTGTCTGACTACGCCTAATCCTTCGGTGCTGCACTGTTGCTCCTGGTTACGACCCCGCCTGCCTGACTGCGCGTGTACTTCTGGTATCTACCCAGGTATTTCCTGGTCTGCCTGGACCAGCTGCCACTGACTCAGGTATTGCTCTGGAGTAGCCCCTGGCAACTACTATAATGGCTCAAATCTATCCTCACCATCTGAGGCTCTAGTGAAAACCAGGTAGTTGCTTAGACATGCCCCTCCAGAGTATAGCCCGTCAGTGGCACAGTGGGTTCACACCCGCTGATCCGTGCCAGTACACTGAGGCCATGAACCCCACTGGTCACTCCAAGCCTGTCATTCAGGAATTATTTCATGAAGTGAGGCGCCAGAGTGAACATCACGATGTCATGATGCACTTCATGCAAAATATTGCTGCTCGACTGGATGCCATCTCTTCTGAAGCTACTGCAGAGTTGCCAGCTGCTGCCACTCCTGCAGTTCCCACACCGGTGAATCCGGATTTGTGTGCCATTGGTGTGCAACTCCCACTGCTATTACGCTATGGTGGAGATACAAAGACCTGTCGTGGATTCCTGAACCAGTGACCTCCGTGACGATGCCCCTCAAGCTGCAAATTGGGGTTCTACATTCTGAGATGATTTCCTTCCACATGCTACCAGCGTCTGTGAATCCGGTTATCCTCGGTCTTCCCTGGCTGCGTCAGCACTCTCCAGTTCTGGACTGGAACTCAGTCAGATTCTACAGTGGGGATCATCCTGTTATTCCACCTGTCTATCGGAGGTCCAACTTGCTTCCTCGCCTACTGCACCAGTAGACCTGGACTCCCACAGTAGTATGTTTTACTGGCACGGATCAGCGGGTGTGAACCCACTGTGCCTCTGACTGGCTATACTCTAGAGGGGCTTGTCTAAGCAACTACCTGGTTTTCACTAGAGCCTCAGATGGTGAGGATAGACTTGAGCCATTAGGGCGGTTGCCAGGGGCTACTCCAGAGTGGCAGCTGGTCCAGGCGGACCAAAAAATACCTGGGTAGGTACAAGAAGTACACACGTAGTCAGGCAGGCGGGGTTGTAACCGGGAGCAACAGTGCAGTAACGTAGGATGAGGCAGAGGTGTAGTCAGACAGGCAAAAGGTCAGGGAAGGTGGCACAGGTCAAGCTATCCAGGTCGGCAACAGGAGAGACAAGGCAAGCAGGCAGGGATAAGACGATAAGCAGAGTCCAGGAACAAAGTATAAATCAGGAGCACACGAGAGTATCAGAAACCAGCAAACTCAAGGACCTTGACACTGAGGCATCTGGAAAGAGGGCTGAGCCACTTAAATATCTGCAGGAGAGCCAGAGTTTGTCAGTGAGGTCACCTAATCCACACAGCCCAGGGAGTGATGTGCTCCGCCCTTAGATTAGTGTAACATGAAACCAGCCAAACTCATTCTGTGCCCAGGGCTGAGTGTAAGCTGTGGAGCGGAATTCTCAAAGCAATACCACCTACAGACACAGAGCCCAGGACCGCAGCAGTGAAATGGGAAGAACCGACCACAGGTTACCGCTGAGCGCGGTGCCCGGAACCGCGGCGATAAGCAGGGGAACAGCTGCGTACAGTATGTATACATTTATGCATTCTATTTCTTTTTTATTGTGTTTAAGTCTATGTGTTTTGTACAGTACTTTTACCTACATGCAAACCATCCTCATAATAACATATTTAATATATAATTGTGTAAATCGTGAAACTTGACTTCAATATTTTCTACTTGCATTTGTTTTATTTGTAAAAAAAACTTTAATAGAAATATGGAGCTAGAAAAAATGCCATGGTAAATTCATATGGATGGGGACCCCTGGTAAAGAAAATGTATAATTGATGGCTAAATTTGTGAGTCGATTGTGACATCATCTTTTGTCGGATCTGTATGAGGGTTGTAACTGTCCATGAATGCGTAGAATCAAATCGAAAGGAGAAATAAATGAAAACAACTTTTATGGCTTATGTAACATTATCTTGAATGGAACAGGAGCATACGCTGGGACCTGCCTTCTGAGGGATCCCGCTGTGAATGCTATGCTGATATGCTGCCTAACTGAGCTCTACCAAGCACATATTAGGTCATGTGTAAATAGGCTCAGCAGTGCTTACAGTGACTTCATGTGAGATCTTGTTTGACTGCCCTCTAAAGCTAGGGGGTGATCCTTGAGGTCAATAATAGATCTTTATTTAATTATAAACTTGGAGCTATCAAAAAAAGAGTGTTATTATTGTACTGGGGAAAACCACAGAAAAGCAGGCTGTGCATGAACAATCCACCACACACCAAGGCTTTAAAAGAAGTGTACCATATAGCGGAGTGCGCTTTGACTTGGGTGGAAGTGCTCAGGCTAGGAAGGGGTTAAGGTTGGAAGTTGGGTTGGGGGGAGGAGTGAGGTTTCACGGGCAGTATATAGGAATGGGGGAGTGGTTTGGTAGGCAGGTGTTAGTGTTTGCAAGATGTCGTCTCTGGAGGAGCTGGTGGCCGCGGTCAGGGCGGCAGTTCGCGAACATGGTGCGAAGCGTCTGCATGACACTTTGCAGGCAGCTCTTGTCCCGTCCCCTGTGGCTGTGGCGGCGGCTCGGGCCTACAGGGCACGGAGGTCGGTCCCCCGGAGCGTTTGAGTCCGGAGTCGACGCCGCGTGTGCGCCGGCGTCTCCGGAGTCCCCCAGTTCACCCTCTGCTGTCGCCTGTGGTGCCGGAGCTCAGGCGCAGCGGAAGGCGCTCGGCGGTGCGTGTTTGAGCGGCGGGAGGGGGCCGAGATACCCCCGGTTCTGGCCCCCAAGTGTCAAGAGGCAGGGAGCGCGGGCCGGCGCGCGTGGCGCCCGGGGTGATGCGGCGTGGTGTGCGGTCTGGAGCGGCCTTACCTGTCAATCGGAGGGAGAGTGCTGCTGGGAGGTCCTGCGGCCTGGGCCTTGCGGGCAGGAGTGAGGAGAGGTCGTCTGCGCCGCGGCTGGTGGCTTCCGGCCGGCGGCTGGAGTGTGTGGAGCCGGCGGTGAGCAGTGGTGGAGGACGGTCTGTGCATGCGTCGCGACCCCTGGTGGTGGGTAGGCAACATGACAGCGTGGAGGGGGACAGGGTGGTTGCCTTGTCCCCTGACCTGGGAATGCGGGTTGCGGCTTCTGGCGGCACGTCTGGAGAGCCTGCGCTGATGGATGAGATGGTGGAGGACGGTGTGCAGCCCTGCGAGGTGGCTGGTGCGGCGCATGACTTCCTGGATGGCGGTCTCCTGCAGGAGCGGGGTGATGCTGAGCTGTCGCCGTTGGAGGAGGGCGAGGTGGACCCGGGTGACGATTCGGCGGCAGGCGGGATGGACGTTCCTCCTGTGGATGAAGAAGTGCCGTGCTGCTCGACTGCGCCATTGCGGACGTCTGGGAGGAGTTCTGCGGCTGCCGGTGATGTTGTCCGGGGACGGCCAGGTGAGAGACCAGCGAGTCAGAGTTATGTTGGGGGGGTGGGGACACTGTGGGTGTTAATGTGGGGAGTTCTGATGCGTTGGTGAGGGAGGTACTGTCTGGTATGTTGTCCTTATTGTCGCGGTTGGGTTCCGGGCCTGCGGCGGCGCCTGTGTCAGTCTGGGCTCCGGTACCGGCGGTGGGTCTGGTGCAGGGTCCGGCGGTGGGGCCTGTTGGGGTGCGGGAGGACGGCGTTAGCGGGGGCGCCTTGGTGTCTGGGGCTGGAGTGGTAGCGGCTGCTGGGGGTGCAGCGGGGGATGGTGTTCGGTTGGCGGATGCGGCAAAAGGGGAGATTTATGTGTGTTTTGAGGGGCCGCTGGGGGCTCACTTGAAGCAGGAGGTTAAGGATAAGATATGGCGGGATGAATTTGTGGAGATTTTTGCGTTGCTTCCCTTGGAGAAATTTAATTTGGATAGGGGTAAGCCGGACGAGAGTAAGAAGGAGGAGGAGGAACGGCGAAGGTATCGGCTGATACCGCGTACTTTTCAGAATTGGCTGCAAGCTTTCGCCATTCTGGCAAGTGTGATTGGGGAGAAGGCGCCTGAGCATTGCTCGGCTCTCTTCTGTTATATGGATGCTATCGGTGAGGCGCATCGGACTTATGGGGGCGTGGCGTGGCTTAGGTATGACGAGCAGTTCCGGCAGCGGAAGGCGGTCAGGCCTAGCATCCGCTGGGACCATAAGGACATTGGTCTGTGGATGCGATTGATGGCGGCGCCGAGGGGGGGTCCTCAGCCCTTTCGTGGAGGGGCCGGGGGCGCCTCGGCCTTGGAGGCTTCTGGGAGTGGTAGGAAAGGGTGTTGTTGGCAGTACAATGAGGGGCATTGTCGGTTCTTGTCCGATTGCCGGTACAAGCACGAGTGTTCCGGGTGTGGTGGTTCCCATAGCTTGTCCCGGTGCTTCAAGCGAGGGAAGGGCAAGGGATCCGAGGTTGTGCAGAAGAGGGGTGACGCCGGTGAGGGTGTACGAGATGGCGCCGTATTTAAGGATGTATCCAAATAGGGAGGTGGCGCGGTTGTTGTTGGCGGGGTTTACTGAGGGTTTCGTTATCCCGTGTGGTTCGGTGGGGTTCGGTGGGGGTCAGTCGGGCGCTGCTGAATTTGTCTTCGGCTTTGCGCCATCCGGCTGTGGTGCGGGATAAGATTGCTGGGGAGGTTGCGGCTGGTAGGGTTGTGGGCCCCTTTTTGGAGTGTCCTTTGCCGGATTTGTGGGTTTCTCCTTTGGGTTTGGTTCCTAAGAAGGAGCCCAACAAGTTTCGGCTTATTCATCATTTGTCTTATCCGGTTGGCGGTTCGGTGAATGATGGTATTGCGGATGAGTTATGCTCGGTGTCGTACACGTCTTTTGATGCGGCAGTGCGGTGGGTGCGTCGTTTTGGGCGGGGCGCTCTACTCGCGAAGACGGACATTGAGGCCGCTTTTCGGTTGTTGCCGATTCACCCTGATAGCTTGCATTTGTTGGGTTTTCAGTGGGATGTTGATTGTTGTCTGCCAATGGGTTGTGCGATTTCGTGCTCTTTGTTTGAGGCGTTTAGCTCGTTTTTGGAGTGGGTGGTGAAGACAGAGGCGGGTTGGAGTTCGGTCTTGCACTATTTAGATGATTTTTTGTTTTTGGGTCCGGCTGGATCTAGGGTTTGTTCTGTTTTGTTGCGCACCATGGAGAGGGTGGCGGCGCGTTTTGGTATTCCGTTGGCGGCTGATAAGACGGAGGGCCCGTCCACGGTGATAAAGTTTCTGGGGATCGAGATTGACAGTGTGGCTATGGAGTGTCGTTTGCCGGTCAATAAGGTGTCTGATTTGTTGGAGGAGGTGTTGTTCTTGCGGAGGGCGAAGAAGGTGCAGCTCAAGCGGGTTCAGTCGGTTTTGGGAAAATTGAATTTTGCCTGTCGTATTTTGCCGATGGGGCGGGTGTTTTGTCGTCGCTTGGCCCTGGCTACGGCGGGCGTTTCTGCCCCTTTTCATTATTTGCGTTTGCCGGCGGCGGTGAAGGAGGATTTGGTGGTATGGGAGTCCTTTTTGTCGGAATACAATGGTCGGTCCGTGTGGATGGAAGCGGTGGTGGGTAGTCCTGAGTTGGACTTGTTCTCGGACGCATCGGGGTCATGTGGTTATGGGGTTTTTTGCCAGGGTCAGTGGAGTGCGGGTGAGTGGCCGGTGGAATGGAGGCAGGCTGGTTTCCTTACTAACTTGGTGTTGTTGGAGCTCTTTCCTATTGTCTTGGCTACGGAGTTGTGGGGGAATTTGCTTAGGGATCGGCGGGTTCGCTTCTATTGTGACAATATGGGTGTGGTTCAGGCGATTAACAGCCAGTCGGCGAGCTCGGCGCCGGTCTTGAATTTGCTGCGTCATCTGGTGTTACGGGGTTTGCAGTTGAATGCATGTTTTGTTGCTGTGCATGTGCCTGGCGTGGATAACTCACTTGCTGATGCCCTTTCTCGCTTTCAGTGGGATCGTTTTCGCGGCCTGGCGCCGGGTGCCGAGGTCTCGGGGTTGCCCTGCCCCCAGTGGCTCTGGAGCGTGGCCTTGGGGTGTCGGCGGGCCTCACAAGACGGTCGCTGAGTGGAGGTACGTGGTCGGCGTATTCGGCTGTGTGGGTGTTGTGGGAAGATTTGATTGACAGGATGGGTGGTTGCGGGTCTTTTGCGGATTTTAGAACGTTGTTGATTTTTTGGGTGGGTCAGTTTTATGCGGATGGTTTGTCATTCTCGGTTGCATTGAAAAGGGTGGCGGCGGTTGCCTTCTGGTTGCGCTTGAGGGGCTTGGCGGACGTGTCTCTGTGTTTTATAGTGCGGCAGGCCTTGAAGGGTTATCGTCGTAGTGTGGTGAGGAAGGATGCTAGGAGGCCAGTTTCTTTTGCGGTGTTACAGACGCCGTGGAAGGAGGCGGGGCGAGTCTGTCGGTCGGCGTATGAGGTGTGTTTGTTTAGGGCGGCGTTTGTGTTGGCCTTTTTTGGGGCTTTCCGGATTTCTGAGTTGGTGGCTGCGAGTCGCACGAGTGGGGGCGGTTTGTTGTGGGAGGATGTCGAGTTGGTCGAGGGTGCTTTGAGATGTCGGATTCGCAAGTCAAAGACGGATCAAGTGGGTAAGGGCGTGGTAGTGTGGCTTAGGCCTCTTGCGGATTCGGTTGTTTGCCCTGTGCGTTGTGTGCGGGAATTTTTGGTGTTGCGGCCGGTTGGCTCGGGTGCGTTGCTGGTGCATGTGGACGGATCGTGTTTGTCTAGGTTTCAGTTTGTGGCTGTATTTCGGAAGTGTTTGTCGGCTGCTGGTTTTCCGGCGTCGGATTTTGCGTCTCATTCGTTCCGGATTGGGGCCGCGACGGAGGCGGCCAGGTGGGGACTTGGAGAGGAGGTCATAAAGTGTATCGGGCGCTGGGAGTCTGACTGTTTCCGTACATATGTTAGGCCTCATCTTTTGTAGCGGGGCTGGGGGGTGTTGTTGTGTGATCTATTTGTTGGGAGCGGGTTTGACAGTGATGGTCGTTTGATTTTGATTTGTTTGTTTTATTGCAGGGGCAGCTCCTTGTCTTGCGTGTATTTTTGGACATTCGTATGTCTACTGGGGGGCTTTGCGAGCTGACGTGCGGCGGAACGGCCGTCAATTGGGTTTTCCGGCGGAGGAACTGCAAGTACGGTGGATTGGTGTGCGGGGGCTTCTTTGGGGGCGGGTTTTGCCTGAGATCCGTACGAACGTTTTGTTGGACCGCGCGCCCGATATTTTGGTGTTGCATGTGGGCGGCAATGACCTGGGGGTTCGTCGGTCGCGGGATGTGATCAGGGACATCAAGTTGGACGTGTTGCGGTTGGCGTCGGATTTCCCGGACTTGTTATTGGTTTGGTCGGATGTGGTGGCGCGGAGTAGTTGGCGTGGTGCGCGTTCAGTGGACCGATTGAATAAAGCACGGGCGAAGTTGAACAAGGAGGTTGGGCGTTTTGTGCGCAGGCAAGGTGGCGTGGTGGTTCGTCATCGGGAATTGGAGGCGGCGTCGCCTCAATTCTTGAGATCTGATGGCGTGCATCTTAACGATGTGGGTATTGATATGTGGGCCTTGGGTATACAGGAGGGGTTGGAGACGGCCTTGATGGTGTGGCAGGACGCCCACAGGTGAGGTGTCACCGGTGGTCTTCTGGTGGCTGAGTTATATGAGCTCCTGGGGGAGCAATACAATGGTTTTAAGAGATGCAGGACATGTTGGAGCCTGTATCTCATGTGGTTGGTGAATGCCGAAGATGGGGCTCCTGTTGGGCTAGAAGGTCTACAGGAGGAGATACTTGGATACTTCAAGGATTTGGTGCCCTTGGGTCGGTGAGTGCGGCCAAGGGTAATATTGAAGTATATGGAGAGATGGTTACGGAAGATACCGCGTGGTTGTGTTGCCCTCCAGGATCCTTGTTACGGTACAGTGGTTCATAAGGTTGATGGATGTATTAAAGTGATTATTGTTATTATTATGTTATTTGTACAATAAAGTTGGCCGTAATGGTCATTTACCAAGCAAGAAGGTGTCAGAGTGGTTATTGGTAAAGAAGGGGTTGTGAGGATAGCCTGAGGAGAAATCTTCCATCCTTGAAGTCATGATGAATTCTGAATTTGGCATGATTTGCACTATTTTCGGGTGGTGGTTGATTCACTTAATCTCCCTGAGAAGAGCCCGGTTTAGTGCTCTAAACCCTGGGGCTGGACATGCTGTTACAAAAGTCAGAAGACCTCTGCCACATAGTTGCCAACAGTCCTGAATTTGCAGTCCACTTTGTCCACTTTAAAGGGAACCTGTCACCAGTTTTATGGTGTCCTAACTAAGGGCAACATAAATAAGTGATTGATTCTCTTAGCACAATGCTGGATCACTTAATTTAATTGACCCAGTCAATCTGCCAACATCTTGTATTGAAAAGCTCCAGCTCATAATGATGAGTCATGAATATTCATGAGCTCCTGACTCTCCCCGCCTACCTGCTGCTGATTGACAGTTATTTTCCATATGAATCAGCAGCAGGTGGGCAGGGGAGTGACTATAGCTCTGAATTAAATATATGCTGGACTCAATGACATCACGCCGGACTCGAATAAGCTCATTAGCATGCGGCATCTTTTTGTGTATATTATGAGGTAACCATCTGTCACACCAGTAAGTGAATACATCTAAGGTACTTTTTAGTAGTTAATGATTGTATATATTTAGTTAGATTATAATCAAATATCCACATGACAGGTTCCCTTTAAAGTCCCCTTTGGATACTTCAATTTGCTCAACACTGCTCACTGCCAAACTAAACCAGAGGGCTACCAGAAATGCATCCAAAACAATAGTCCAGCGAACCATACTGTGTATTTCAACTATTGAGCTACAGCAGTAAAATGACTGTCATGCAATCTTGTGCATACAGCTGTCACTCAATTACAGTAAGTTAATTCAATCAAACATGCTACAAAAAGTGTAGGTGCAGCCCCCACCTCTTGTTGTTAAAACCTCATCATCAATCACTTTCATGGTGAACATAATCACTGAGATCACATTTGTACCCTATGCAGCGGGTTTGGGGTGCACCAAACGCTACGGTGGGACCCATGGACACAGTTAAGATGGCACCACATGTTGCTGCTCTCCAGAGAAGATGGTCAGGCATGGTACACCCCACAGTGCAGAACAAATACAGTGCCATAACAGTGCAAATGAACAAAATATATTACAATAAACATATAAAATGCATCTCAACAATATAAAACTGTAAAAGTGTAAGCGACATCATAAATCACAGTGCAATTAACCCTTCAAAGTGCAATAAGGTAGGGAGTTGATAGCTTTGCATAATAGCAATAGGGGCAAATGTCCACAAACGTCCATACTCCAAAGCTCCAGGGCACTGAACCTGTACTAATGTTTGGTCCGCAATATATAAATATAGAAACATATATATATATATATAGATAACTTGTATATGCCCCACACACACAGTTGTGAAAACGGTGCGCAAAATGTTTTGTGTTCTTCCCACACTACTGGTTGTGCAGTATCTGAGTTGGTTGCGGAAATATTAGCATTTATTTAAAAGCCCAACTTGAATCCTTCTAATGACTTGAAGTGCAATATTAAATAACATTATTTTGTATTGCAGGTTTCTTATAATACAGCATTGACTTAAGTAATTAGCATTCTAAAATATCCATTAATCTGTCAATTAAATGTGCGGTGAATTGAGCAAGACAATGTTCAAGTTAGATTTGTAGAAAACCTAATTCAGCTTAATGGTAAAGTAATACATTATCAAATATCTAAAAGGATACACTTTGTTAAAGTGGAATATAAATGGATTCATAAGTTTCATAAAAGATATTTTAGTAACTGAGTGTATTCAATAATACACTGTGGGCCAGTGGTGGCAAGATGTACCAGATAGTTCAAGCTACTAACATCACTCACATATTCATGTAAATATTGTGGGCACCACAAACTTGTTTTCTTATGTTTTATTATCATATATTATGCCTGTATGCTGTATTTCATCTCATGTCATATTCTCCCATGTCACAATGTGATTTTTACATGTAAGATCCTTTACACAGGCCTAGTTAGGGTGCACTACACTAGTTGCTCCACAAGATGGGGCAGTGTTACAGTGTATATATAGCTTAGCTCAGCCCCAAGTTAAGCAGTTCATGGCCGTTCAATCCAGTTCAGAGTCTGGACTAGTTTAGTCAGTGAGCAGCCATGATGTAGCTGCCTGCTGGAGGGAGGCCTCCTGCCTCTCTGCTCTCTCCCTGTTGGCTCCACAGTCCAGGGTTAAAGCCACAAGATTCAGCCCAGAGGTGAGAAGTCCACTTCTACAGATCACTCCTCCGGGGTGACCAGTGACAAGCTGCAACTGCAGGTATTTAGGGGATTATTATATGTATTTCAAGTCAAAGTATAGCAAACAGCCATACTTAAAGGCTTCCCAGGCACCATTGCAAGCAGGTGTAGGACACAGCTTCTGGCATCCACACCTTCCAGTTTAAACCCTGTGGACAGATAGGCCATTTGTCAGAAAAGCACTGGAAAATAGAGGTTCAAGGATTCTGCAAACCACCTTCAAGTTAGGTTAGAATCAGGCGAGAGTTTTTACTAGTCAAAGACTTTTATTACTTCAAAGCCTAGTGTGAAGCAGTAGCTTTAACACACACACACACACACACACACACACATATATATATATATATATATATATATATATATATATAACTAAGAGTCTGTTTCTTCTGAGGACTTACATTACCCTACCCCCATATGCATGAGACTGTATTTCATACATGGATGTACCAAAGACTGTTTATTCCTTGGATGTAATGTTACTAGGAGCAACGTTCAGTAAAAGTTCTAAGTTGGATTGCACCATCCTTGTTTCAGTCATCAGTTCCTCAATTAACATTACAGTAAATGGTTGTACCACCACAAAAGGTACTGGCATCACGACTACAAGGGACCTTGCCATAGGCACAATAATACAGACCATCAAGGGCACCTGGAATCACCATCTGGCCTGTGTCTCTTACACCAGAGTGTGTCCCAGAGAATTCATGTGCCTGTGTCTCCTTATCACTTATGCAGGCCTGCCCAGGGATGACATAACCGTGAGTAACCAGAGCTGTATTTACCTCAGCTCACCTATTGCTCACAACGTGACCTCACATGTAATTTCCCTGGTCTGGTATACCGCACATGTGCTGTTTCTCTATTATTATTTCTAGAAGTTTAAGACCAGTAGTCTGCAATAAAGGTCCAGTTAGGTGTTACCAGTTGGGGATGTGTCCCTGCACATGTAGTGCCCTGGAGCAGGGGGTGCTTTGACGTTTGGACATTTGTGGACATTTGCAAAGTCATAAACTTCTTACTTTATTTCTCTTGTAAGGGTTAACTTATACTGTTTATTACTGTGTAACTGCACTGTATATGTATGTTGTGATATATTGTGATATATGTCCTGTTCATTATCACTGTATTTACATGGCTCTGTGGAAAGGGTTAATGAATACTGAGAGACTGCTAGGACTTTGAATAAGAAACTGGTATTTTTCCACATCTGCCATAGAGTTTAACCCGTAGGATACCAGCACCTTACATGTACGGCTCTGGCAACTGGATCTGAAATCCCAGCGCTGTACAGGTACGGTGCTCTGATCAGGTGAGCGCATGAACTGCACCAGCCCGATCAGCTGAAGGGGACCAGCAGTCACTGATAGCCGGACCCCTACTGTATGCGCCAGCATCGGTGAAAACACTGATGCCAGCGCATTAACCCTTAACTCAGTGCTGACCGCAGCATGTGGGGTATCTGTCACTGCCAGTTCTGTGAGAAGGTTCTTCTTTACCTCTTGTATGATGTTCTTTGTTTTGGTTTCACTTTCTTATCTCCTTTCCTTCTGCCAGGTGTCATTTATTTCGACTAATCGTCTTCCTTTATAATCCCTCCCATACTGCCTCACTTTGTGGTTTATACTACTTCCTGGGTGAAGTGTTCAATGCTGGAGGTTGCTTCTGCTGTTTATTCAGATAAGTCTTTTACTTTATTGTGTTTCCTTGCTGGCTTGATTCTAGGTGACCCTGACTCCGTCCGTATTAAGTGCAGGGAGCCGGTGGTCGTGTCCCCTCACTATTATAGGGTTTTCAGGTGTCACACAGTATTAGGTACGCGGGCATGCAATCGTCTACCATACAGAACCTTGCATGTGCATAACAGTCAGGGAGAGCTCTTAGGGTTTTATAGGGCTCACCTATAAGCTCCTTAGTTTGGGATCAAGCCAGTCGCTCGCTTATTTATATGTTCCAGCTATCTGCTAACTTCATCCGTGACAGTATCCTGATGGTTCCCAATGTCCATTGGGTCCTTGCACTGCTGTGACAGGGACCCGATGGCCTAGACGGCAGCCAGATGCCTTCCTTAGACATCTTTGCTGCCTTCGCTGTTAGCCTGTGAGATTAAGCCCCCTGGATCTCACAGGCAAGAAGGCTGTAAGTGTATTACAGAGAGTGATGCACTTACAGCCAATGCATTCCAATACAGATATATTGTAATGCATTGTAAAGTGTATCAGACCCCCAGAGTGGGACAAAAAAAAATTAAAAGTTTCAAGTAAAAAAAAAAAAAATGTGTAAAAAATAGGGAAAAAGAAGAAAAGTTTACATATTAGGAATCGCTGTATCAGTATCAACCAGCTGTATTAAAATATCACATGATCCACCCGATAAGGTGAACGCCTGTACCTACCTAAGACAGCGGCCAAAAAATAAAAAAAACTATGACTCTCAGAAAATGGCAACACAAAAGCAAGATTTTATTCTGTTCAAAAAGGCTTTCATAGACATATTAGGTATTGCTGCATCCTTAACAACCTCTCTATAAAAATATCACATGAGATGGCCCCTCAGGTGAATGCTGTAAAAAAAAAAGAAAAGCCATTTTTTTCACTTTGCCTCACAAAAAGTGTAATACCAAGCAATCAAAAAGTATTTTCTACCCCAAAATGGTACCAATTAAAATGTCCCCTCATCCCGCAAAAAATGAGACCCCACATAAGACAATAAAAAAAAACTATGTCACCCCTAAACCAATCCATCAAAATATGCACTGCAAACAATGTTACCCCTAAACCAATCCATCAAAATATGCACTGCAAAAGCCATCTGGCCCTCCTTCCGTTCTGAATCATGCCATGTGCCCCCACAGCAGTTTACCAACACATATGGGGGGTTGCCGTATTCAGAAGAAAATGAGTAACAAATTATGGGGTGCTTTTTCTCCTGTTACCCCTTGTGAAAATGAAAATTTGGGGGCTAAAGCAACATTTTATTGGAAGAAATGAAACTTTTCATTTTCATAGCCAAGTGTTTACAAATTCCGTAAAACGCTTAGGGGTCAAAGTGCTCAGTACCCACCTTAATATATTCTTTAAGGGGTGTAGTTTCCAAAATGGGTGACTTTTTGGAGGTTTTCCCTGTAGGGGTACATCAGGGTCTCTTCAAATACAAAATGGCGCCTAAAAACCATTCTAGCAAAATCTGCCTCCAAAATCCATATGGCGCTCCTTTCCTTCTGTACAACTGGATAGCCATGTTTTGGAGAGAAAAAAAAAAGACATTGTTTACCACAAAATCCAGATGGACTGACCTTGTGACTGTCTAGTTTTATATCTGTGGTTATGTCTGGAATCTTGTTTGTCTGGAAAAACTGCTGTGTCATTGCCATTGAGTGTCATTGAAGCTCTAATGTAAGTCTATGAGAGATGGAAAGTGTTACAATGTATCTGTTTGTGCTGAGCTTCTCTACTTCACTCCTCTCACTAGAAGGTTCCAGTCTAGCTAAAACTGTATATAAGGAGATAAGTCAGAGCCCCTAGTGTGCTGCAGTTAGGGACTTGTGCTTAGAAGAGTAGACTCTGCTAGACTACTGAGTGACCAGAAGAAGAAGGGGGCAGCTACCTCAGGCCTTTCCTCAGCATCAAGCCCTTCTTCTTCCAGGGAGGAGACTGGAAAAGCCAGCCAGTCACGGCCTCTGTTGTGTTCACAGTGCATGCTGTTGCCTGCGGCAACGTGTGTGTCACAGCCTCTGTTGTGTTCGCAGGACACGGTTGCTGTGCATGCTGTTGCCAGCGGCAACGTGTTTGTTGCAACATGTAGGTGCCTGCCCCTTTTATCGTGCTTCCCTTCTCTGTTTGGTACTGAAGGGGTTAACTATCTGGCTGGTGGGGATCTGGGTGTGGCCTCTAGGCTCTTTATATCCTGGTGTTTTGAGTCTGAGGTCAGTTGCCATCCAGCCTTTGTGTTAGCTGGAGTGTTGTTCCTTTCCTAGATATACCATCTGTCCAGTGGGAGGGCATCCTAGCTAGACATCAATGCTACCATGATGTCTCTCCTTTGTTCCCTCTGTCCTTTTCCCATCCTCACTTGTTGTATTGTTTGGTGGGGTTGGTGTTTTAGGTGTGTGTTTATGTCTAGTTTGGTGTTCCATGTCTGGTTTGTTTGGTGTTGAATTCCAGCATGGTTGCTAGACATCTCCACTGTATCTGTCAACCCTACGGAAGTTTTTTTTTTGGGTTCCCTGGAGGGGGAATCACAAGTCATTAAGCAGCTCTGCTTGGGGCCACCGTGCTTCCTGTCTGCATGGGGCTCCAGTGGTTGTTGTGGACGCGGCAGGTAAGTGCATGTTGTTTCTGGGCTCTTACCTGCCTATCCAGTGGCTGTTTACTGGCTGTTCCTTTCCTTGCAGCTAGGTCAGAAAAGACTCCTGTTCATCTTCATCTGGGATAAACAGGTTGTCTCCTGCTCCTAAACTCATTGCAGGGATCTTCAGGGGAAATTAGGGTCCGAGGTTCATGTGTATGAGTCCACCTACCATCTGGGTCTGTTCATATGGTTAGGGGTCAGGATTAGTGCGGCATTAGGAAGTCACCTTCTCCCAGTGCAGCATTAGGAGGTGACCTAGCTGTTTCTCTTTTTCCTACGCTATACGGTGGGGAGTTTTCTCCAACTCCCCACCGTGACACAGCCATATGTTTCACCTGTATTGTTTTGCACCTGAATTCCTCCAGTAAAGAAGAACCCTGGTTTACTGCAGACTCTGACTTTCTGGACTTACTTCCCATTGTTGTATACCATGCCTTATGATCCCTATCGGAGAGCAGCAACACATGGTGACACCTCAACGGTGTCCGGGGGACTCAGCCACGGCACACAGTCTAACACTATCCAGTCAGTGCTGGCACTAACATTCTGACACTGTCTCTGCACTGGAGCGCCATGGCATCTTCAAGTGGTTGACTGGTGGGAGCGCCGGATTTCAGACCCCCACCAATCAGATATTGATGACCTATTCTTAGGATAGCCCAGCAATATTAAACTCCTAGAAACACCTTTTCCCCATTAAAAGTGCCCTGTCTGACCCAGGAAGAAGTACAACGGCATCTTAAAAATATTAAAATAGACAAATCGCCAGCGCCAGATGGCATACACCCTTGTATTCTAAGAGAATTAAGTAATGTCATAG
Source organism: Bufo gargarizans (assembly GCF_014858855.1). Classification (NCBI taxonomy): domain Eukaryota; kingdom Metazoa; phylum Chordata; class Amphibia; order Anura; family Bufonidae; genus Bufo; species Bufo gargarizans. The sequence continues at coordinate 101,713,953 of NC_058081.1, forward strand.
CCAGACCATTATTTCTGATATTTAAGGACTCTATACTGACAGGGAGTGCTCCACAGGATTGGCGCATAGCAAATGTAGTGCCAATATTCAAAAAGGGTCCGAAAACAGAGCCCGGAAACTATCGGCCGGTAAGTTTAACATCTGTTGTAGGTAAACTGCTTGAAGGTTTTCTAAGAAATGCTATCTTGGAGTACCTCACGGAAAATAAGCAAATAACGCCATCTGAGGGATCGGTCATGTCAAACTAATTTAATCAGTTTCTATGAGTAGGTAAGTTCTAGACTTGACAGCGGCGAATCAATGGATGTCGCTTCTCCAAAGCATTTTACACTCTACCGCATAAAAGGTTAGCATATAAAATGAGAATGCTTGGACTAGGAGAAAATGTCTGTATGTGGGTAAGTAACTGGCTTAGTGATAGAAAACAGATGGTGGTTATTCACGGTACACACTCAGATTGGGTCACTGTCACTAGTGGAGTACCTCAGGGGTCAGTATTGGGCCATATTTTCGTCAATATATTTATTAATGATCTTGTAGAAGGCTTGCACAGTAAAATATCAATGACACTAAACCGTGTAAAGTAATTAACACGGAAGAGGACAGTATACTGCTACAGATGGATCTGGATAGATTGGAGGCTTGGGCAGATAAGTGGTAGATGAGGTTTAACACTGACAAATGTAAGGTTATGCACATGGGAAGAAATAATGCAAGTCACCCGTACATACTAAATGGTAAAACAGTGGGTAACACTGACATGGAAAAGGACCTAGGAATTTTAGTGAACAGCAAACTAAGCTGTAAACACCAGTCTCAGGCAGCTGCTGCCAAGGCCAATAAGAAAATAGGTTGCATCAAAAGGGGCAAAGATGCCCGTGATGAGAACATAGTCCTACCACTTTACAAATCACTAGTCAGACCACACATGGAGAACTGTGTACAGTTCTGGACTCCTGTGAACAAGGCAGACATAGCAGTGCCGGAGGGGGTACAGAGGAGGGCAACTAAAGTAATAACTGGAATGGGGGGACTACAGTACCCTGAAAGATTATTTCACTTTAGAAAAAAGATGACTGAGGGGAGATATAATTACTAAGTATAAATATAACCGGGGTCAGTACAGAGATCTCTCCCATCATCCGTTTATCCCCGGGACTGTGACAAGGGGACATCCTCTGTGTCTGGAGGAAAGAAGGTTTGTACACAAACATAGAAAAGGATTTTTTACGGTAAGAGCAGTGAGACTACAGAACTCTCTGCCTGAGGAGGTGGCGATGGTGAGTTCACTAAAAGAGTTCAAGAGGGGCCTGGATGTATTTCTGGAGCGTAATAATATTACAGGCTATAGCTACTAGAGATGGGTCGTTGATCCAGGGAGTTATTCTGATTGCCTGAATGGAGTCAGGAAGGAATTTTTTTTTTCCCATTATGTGGGGAAAATTGGCTTCTACCTCATAGTTTTTTTTTTTTCCTTCCTCTGGATCAACTTGCAGGATAACAGGCCAAACTGGATGGACAAATGTCTTTTTTTGGCATTATATACTATGTTACTAATGGCAGCATAAAGTAGAGACAGGTGAGTTGATTTCAGCGGTCTGTCTTTTAAAAGTTAAAAGTAAGTGGTTGCCAAGAACCGACATCAGAATCATTGCAGACTGGGTCTGGAAAAGAGTCGCGGCCACCTGAGAAGAGTCATAGTTATTCATAAATTCCTGTCCATCTGCTGATGACTAACAGTCTTCTACCTAGTTTTCTCCCTTTCTCTCTAGGAGTGAACTGCCAATCATCAGTAGATGGGTGAGAGTGCACGAGAGTATGAATAACCAGGACTCTTCTCAAGTAGATTTGACTCTTTTCAAGGCCTTTGCTGCAATGATTATGATGCTGGTTCTCAGCAACCACTTACTTTTAGCTCACAAGTCACACACCGCTGAAATCAGCATTTCTGTCACTATTTTATGCTGCCCTCAGTGAGGTCAGCATAAAGTTGATGACAGGTTCCCTTTATCCTTCACTGAACTTTAGATTTCTCAGGTCCATACAACCTTGTCTTCTCCCTTCCTCCTCTCCTTCTGGTTTGCATTGATTATTTTATTTGTTAATCGCAGAAGACAGATGGCAGTGTAAAAGGCAAATACCCATTACATCAATTTATTTAGCTATTACTTCAGTCTGGAGCCCAGTTCATAATGATCATAAGAGGAATCCTGAGGAAGTAAATTACAATAGTTACCGATATCTGAAATATATTGTAAGATTTGTGTGCATATTGTACAAACACAACTGCAGTTACACTCCTCAACACTGAAATTGTAACACCAGGAAAGAAAAGTCATGGAATTATGGAAATCACAGGATGAAGAGACGTTTTTTGATATGCAAATAATACAAATTAGAAACAAAATTTCTATTTATTCAGTATTGAGTATGAGCGCCACACTCAGAAATACACACACTTACACGTCTTAGCATGATAAGGTTATTAATGGATAGCTGAGAAAAGTTCTGCCACACTGGACATTCAAATCATCAAAATCCACTGCTGGCAGCTCCGTTTGCAATTGCTACCCAATGATATCCCAGATGTGCTCAATGGGAGACAAGTCCGGAGATGCTGCAGGCCATGGTAACATCTTTAGGCCATGAACAACATGCGGCCTGCCATTGTCCTGGATAAAAATTGCTCCTATGACACTGGAGAAAATGTTATACCACTGGTTGCACTATCAAATAAACGTAACCCCCATCTTTACATGATGTCTTGAGGGGACCGGCTACCATACATTTTGCTACCCCATACCATAATCCCAGGAATAGGACTGGTGTGACTTCCCTTTTTGAAGGCCTCTTCATGGCGTTGCCCATGTAGTTAATCCGAAACAAGCCTGCTTGCATTGCCATTTTGCTGTGCACGAAATTAGCCTTTGAAAGCAGTGACATTAAGTCAACAGTAGCTGGACGTCTGGCTCATAGCTCAGTGTTGTCACAGAGTGTTGTGCAAATGTCTTCTGAAGGTTTGTGTAGACACTGTTTTCCGTCCTAGGCTTAGGATGTGACATTAAATTTCACTTGCAGTGCAGAATGGATCACTAAAGGATATTTTTATAACCAGACGATCCGTCTGTGCAGAGGTTAGCCTCTGTGTACCTCTTGCCGTTACTCCTGTTTGTCATTGTTCTCCCACTCACCGAGAAACGGAACATTGAACAGTTATGACATCTTGGCGATTAGTGATTTCCGTAGTAATAAATCAGTGTCTCTCATTTCAAGGATTCTGTCACTCAGTTTGTGACAAGTGACGATAGCTGGCACATCAGCGAATAGGAGGCACCATACAGTCATCCTACATGACTTGATCCAATTTTTGAGGTTTCATGTGGTGAAAAAAACTTTGCTTTCAATCTGGCTTTTATTTGCCTCATACATGCCACAGATTGGAGCTAGGTGCTTGAAAATGTGATCATTTGCAGATCTTAGTGATACCTGCTACTTCTGCAGTACGCCAGTCCTGCAGGGTGAGCGAACATGAGGTCACAGGGGACAGTTAACAGACCGAGGGTTGCTATTCATACTCAGTTTTTAATATACCCTGGGCAGGCATACAGCAGTGATGGAGAGGCTGGCACATAGATCTTCTGGGGCACTCTCTGGGTATAGGGACCAGGCCTGGTGGTAGGTGAGGTGCCCTGGGTGTTGTAGGTTTAGTGTGCCGGTGGCAAGATCCCATATAGTTCGTGAGGCCAGTGCCGGTAATGTTGGCACACTGATTTATTGTAGGAATAATTGAGGTACACACAGTTGTAGTGAACCAGAACTCCTTTTTACTGAACAGTTCAACTATATACAGGTTTCAGTTAGTTCCATATGCAGGGTCTTGATAACAGGCATGCTTCACATAAATGGCAGGCAAAGTCTTTGCAAGATTCCTGGAGGCTCAAAAAAAAAACATGAGTCCGTAGCCGGGTCTTGTAGACAGTTCAACAGGGGTTAACAACGTAGTCTCCGAATCTCACAGGTGGGTGCCCCCTAGTAGGCCGCGTGGACCTCCTTACTGGCAGAGACTCTTCTTGCCTTGGCTCAGGGGGGCCAGAGGGATCCACAGGTTCTGGAGCCCTTTCAAGTGTACCCTGGGGCAGGTCATCCTGGGGTAGAGGACTAGCAGGAACTGGAGCCGGCACTACCAAGTTCAACCAGGGTGTGAGGAACCAATGAAGTGGCTCTTTGTCATGTAACAGGTTCTCAACAGCCTGTATAGGATCAACAGGTTGGGCTGACGACTCTGGCTCAGGAGACTCTGGCTCAATGCCCCCTGCTGTAGTTTCTCCTTCTATGCAGGGCTTTAAACGATTCCTGTGTACAATCTGGGAGCCTTTTCCTTCCCTGGAAATTTGGTAAACATGGGTCTCAGCATTAGGAATAGCAGTTATGACGTAGGGAGTCCTCTCCCACTTACTGTCCAGTTTACTGGTTCGGTGGTTATTCCTCAACCACACCACGTCTCCTATAGCAAGAGGTTCTGCATGAGCAGCCAGGTCATAGTCTCTCTGCTGCTGCTCTCGAGCACTTTCCATGCGCTCCTGAACAATCTCTTTGGCATTAATAAGACGTCTTTGATGCTCCACCACCCAATCAGTTTTTGGTAGTGGGTTGATGACGTCGGGTACTTGCACGTCCAGGGAGTGGTCGGCAGGCAGCCTCCCTTGACGGCCGAACATCAAATAGAAAGGTGTGTACCCAGTGGAGCAGTGAATTGTATTGTTATATGTGTACATAAGCTGTGACAGCAGAGTAGGCCAATCACCCCTTGTCTCAGGGGGTACTGCTTCCAACATTTCAATGAGAGTTTGATTCATTTTTTCACAGAGTCCGTTACCTTGCAGATGATAGGCTGTGGTCCGGACGTTCTTGTAGCAGGCACAACTCCTGGAACAACTGTGATTCAAACGCAGACCCCTGGTCAGTGAGGATTCTCTCTGGGCAGCCGTAGGGCAGGAGGAAATGCTTCCAGAACGCTTCCGCTGCAGTCTTGGCTGTCAGGTCCTTCACGGGCACTGCTACAACAAACTTAGTGAAGTGATCAATAATGGTCATGGCATAGGTATAACCTGAGTGACTTGGCTCCAACTTCACATGATCAATGGCAACAAGCTCCAGGGGAGTTTTACTCACAATAGGATGGAGAAGCGCTCTCTGGTCATGGCGCTCACTTCTCCCGATGGCACAGGCAGTTCATTCCCGGCACCATTTTTAAATGTCTTCCCTCATCCCAATCCAATAGAACCTTCTGCGAATGGTGGACCGGTTATGATACATCTCAAATACAAGACCGACGTCTCGACGTGGTATGAGGATCTGGTACACTCTATCACAGGACACTGAATCCAGTTCCTTCTTAGCAACAGGCCTTTTTGAAGGAAGAGTTGGTGGCGATGTCTCCACAATTTCAATAGTTCTGGGTCTGCTCTCTTCCTGCGGACTCTTTCAGGAGTTCTTCCACTAGTAAGGAAGTCGAGCATGTTCACTGAGGACTCTACTTTCTGACTGGAGCTTAATCCACCTTTCTTCTTTGCCCCTGGACTCAGGATTATTCGGTGGAGAGGGGTCAGCAGCTGAATTATTTTCAGTGTGAACATTATCTTGCTGAGCAAACTTGTTGTAAAACGCTGGAATTTCCACTTCTTCCCAGGCATCCTTTGACTCATCTGGTGCTTCTGTAGTGGGAAGTCGAGACAGGGCATCAGCATTCTCATTTGAGCGGCCTGCCTGGTATTTCACAGTAAAGTCATAGTTTGCAAGGCGGGAGGCCCATCTTTGCTCCAGAGCCCCTAACTTGGCTTTATTCAGATGCGCCAGGGGGTTGTTGTCAGTGAAGGCGACAAACGGAGTGGCAGCAAGATAGTCCTTGAATTTTTCAGTCACAGCCCACACTAAGGCAAGGAATTCCAACTTGAAGGAACTATAATTCTGATCGTTTTTCTCAGCTCCCCTCAGGGATCTGCTGGTGTAGGCAATCACCCTCTCTTTGTTGTCGTGCACCTGAGCCAACACGGCTCCCAGGCCTCTTTTACTGGCATCCGTATAGAGGTGGAACGGCTTCTGATAATCCGGGTAACCCAGGACAGGGGGTTCGGTCAGCTTCTTCTTTAGGAGCTGGAAGGCAATCTCCCGTTCTTCATTCCATTCAACAGGGATAGGAGTCTTTGGACTCTTTTTGGGATGCCCCCTTAGGAGTTCCTGGATCAGATCCGTAATCGGTGCAAAATGCAGGATGAAGCGTCTGTAATATCCTGCAAAGGTGAGGAAACTTCTCACCTCCTTCACGGTGGTAGGAGTAGGCCAATTACGGACAGCAGCAAGTTTATCAGGATCAGGCTGGACTCTTTCTGCACTAACAACATGTCCCAGGTACTTTACCACTGGTTTCAGCAGATGGCACTTGGGCGGCTTGATTTTAAGGCCATATTAAACGAGGACTTGAAACACTTCGGCCAGATGTTTTAAATGATCCTCATATGTCTTGGAGTAGATAATGACGTCATCCAAGTATAGCAATACAGTCTCAAAGTTCTTATGGCCTAAACAACACTCCATCTACCGCTGGAACGTCCCTGGAGCATTACACAGTCCGAAAGGCATGTAGTTGAATTCAAACAGGCCCATAGGCGTGGTGAAAGCGGTCTTTTCCCGGTCTTCCGGGGCCATAGGTACCTGCCAGTATCCACTGGTTAAGTCCAGAGTTGAGAAGAAGGCTGATGACCCCAGTGCAGTCAAAGACTCTTCAATGCGTGGCAACGGATAAGTGTCTTTGTGGGTGATTTGATTGATTTTTCTATAGTCCACACAGCACCTAATGCTGCCATCCTTTTTACAAACAAGAACTAGGGGCGCAGCCCAGGGACTATGACTGTTCTGGATTATATTAGAGTCCTTAATTTCCTGTATCATCTCTTTTACGGACTGGTAGGTAGTAGGTGGTATCGGTCTGTATCTCTCCTTGATGGGAGCATGAGAGCCAGTGGGTATGGTGTGTTTGATTACACTGACCTCTCCATAGTCCGTGGAGTGCTTGCTAAAGGCCTGGTGATGCTCTTTCACCAGATTCAGGACTCCCTCTATTTGTTCCTTCGGGGTGGATTCGTTCCCCACATGAAGTTCCTCCCACCAGGATAGGGAAAAGGCGCTAGCAGGGGCGCTGCTGCTCTGTGCAGTTTGAGACGTCTCTGTGGCAGGCAGACGGATAACATCCTGGAAGGATACCTGGAAAAGCTGAGCAACAGGGCAGTGCTTAGAGAGAGCAACAGGGTGATCACTGAAATTAATCAAACGGACAGGCACTTTACCTTGATATACAGTCACCAGGCTCTTGGCTGCTCGCACGAAGGGATGATTTTCAATTTGGACAGGCTCCACCAGGGTTTGATAGTCTTGGCCCTGGATCCCTAGTACAACACGGCACCATAGAATGATCTGGAAATTTGGTGGCAGGATTAGCGGCCGGTTATCCCGGATCCGGGCAGTACAGATTTCTCTTTTTCCATTCGCAAATTTTTGTTAAGCACACAGCACACTGATAGTCTTTTGAATGACTCTTTTAGAAGCAGGTGAAGCTGAAGGTATGGATTGGTTCAGTGCCTCAAGCACCTCGGAGTAACAATTTTTAAAGACATAAGTCCCTAAGATCACGGGGTCTCCCCCTTTATCTCCGGCTTGCACCACAATCACACCTTGCTGTGGTAAAGTGGCTTCTCCCACCTGAAGGGTAGGTTCCCAGTACCCATGGACTTTCTGTTGCTTGCTGTTGCTAGCAATGATATCCAGCCAAGATTCCGGTGGCTGAGTAAGGAGACTTGAATCCCAGAATTTGTCAAAGGTGGGTCGTTGGATGGTGGTGACCTGAGACCCAGTATCCAGCAGGGCTTCAAAGGGTATCCCGTTAATGCATATGTTGATTTTTGGACGGGATCCTACGTATCTGGGCATCCAACTTTGATCCTTTGGACCTACTGTTCTACCTCCCGAGGGGCGGTCCTCAGCCTCGGGGGTGGCCCGTTTAACTGCCAACACGTTGTCTCAGTATGGCCATATTTTTTACAATAGGTGCAGACAGGCTGCTTGCGATTCTTAGTCCGGTAACTCAGTCGTCCATCGCGTTCTTTGGGGTAGACCTCTTTATATGCAGACGGCAGGAGCCTTTGAGGTAGGGGGCTTTCGTATTCCAATAACAATGGTCTTTCCCATTCCTCTATTTTCCTGCACACCTTTTCCAGGCTCTTAGTGAGATGGTTAACTTGCTCCACTAACGCCGCCACCACATCCGTTACTGGAGCCTGAGTGGCTTGAATGGCTCCGGATGGTTTCACATCAATAATTTTTTGCTGGCAGGCCTGAGGGTCAAGGGAGGCTGCCAGGCACTGTGGGCGGGTTTTGACCCAGAATACTGATGGCCAGCTGTTTAAAGTCCAAAAACGCACAATTGGGGTGTTGGGCCGACAGCATCCTCAGCTGGCCCTTTAAGTGCTCAGTGTTTACACCCGCAATGAACTGCTCTCTGAGTCCGTTCCTGGTCCTCAGCCTCCCGGGGGTCCACCTGGACCACGGCCCTCAAGGTCTCTTGCAGGAACAAAGCAAAATCACGGGGACTCACCGGGCTGTTGCTTCCGGCTGAAAAATCGCATCTTAACTTTCGCACCGTCCTGGCTTCGAATGTGTTGCCGAGGTGATCAAAGATTTTTTCCATGTTATTTTTTTCGGAGCTGGGCCATGACATGACCGCCCTGCGGGCGGCCCCTTCTAACTGTACTAAGAGAATCTCCATCTGTTGCTCAACAGAGATAGGATAGAGCCGGAATAAGGCCAGGATCTGATCTTTAAAGTCTTTTCAATTTGTGGGCTTCCCCGGAATATCACGGTAACCAGGGGTCCCTGAAGTAATATGGCATGGTCAGCGGCATCAGACTGGATGCTGCTGCAGCGGCGGGCGCCCTGTTCTCCGCTGCGTGCATTACAGAAGGCTCGTTGGGGGCCACCTGCCCCGTTTCCTCAGATGCGGACATAGCGTGGTCTATTGAAGCAAGTTCTGTAGGCAGACTCACGCTGTACTTTGCTCTCTAGGCCATTGCTAAGGGTGACCACGGAGAGGGTATGGCCCTTTAAGGAATGGCAGAGCAGGCCAAAATCCGAATTGGAGGTGTTTTCTCCTGGATCAAGTCCTTTATTACTAACGAGGGACCTCCGCCCAGTCTCCCAGCAAGGATCGGGACCTTCCTGGTACTTGAATACAAAGGGGCCGGTTAATACCGAAAGTTTACTCACTCCAGTGATGCGCAGTCCAAGTCTTGCGAGGTACGTGATTATGTCGTGTGGAGGTCCCACGCGCAGCATCCGGAGATGGGCTCAGCCTCTCTGAGCTTCAGGATTCGAGGTAGGCTGTATCTTCTTTGCAGGCAGGGCGGTACCTTTTCTTCTTTTTCGCAAAAGACGGACACAACGATTCACTGACAGCAAGCGATGACTCAGAAATCTGCAAACAGTCCACAATGTACAGTTTCACACCGCGATTTTTCCACAGTTCTTTGGCCCCAAATTTTCAAATAAACGGATAGGGCAATTTATCACTTAGTAGGCAATTATGGCACACAGTTCAAATTCCACTATGGCGTAGATATATACGCATCCTGTTCGTAACACCAAAATATGCAGTACGCCAATCCTGCAGGGTGAGCGAACGTGAGGTCACAGGGGACAGTTAACAGACCGAGGGTTGCTATTCGTACTCACAGTTTTTAATATACCCTGGGCAGGCATACAGCAGTGATGGAGAGGCTGGCACATAGATCATCTGGGGCACTCTCTGGGTATAGGGACCAGGCCTGGTGGTAGGTGAGGTGCCCTGGGTGTTGTAGGCTTAGTGTATCGGTGGCAAGATCCCTTATAGTTAAAATTGGCTCTGCTCTGTACTTTACAAAATGCTAGATATCTTCAGGGGGCAACTTCTTCCCCTGGATTACCTTCTGAGCTTCACTTGCTCAGCACTTCAGGCTAGACTGCCCTACTCATCCTCCTGGACTAGACTTGACTGACTCTTTCCTGTCTGGGCCTAACTATATGTACTAGGGAGTTCCCTAACTCCCTCTACAGCTTGGGAGGCGAAACTACACCCCTAACAGGCCCGGTACATAGGAGATAACATGACAATATACATTATAATGCAATACAAAATACCAATCTCCCACAGGAGGTGGGGGCAACATGACCATTAGTAGTGCCCACCTTTACGCAGTGGGACACTACACTTCCTTGATTCGTATAACCTTATGGCTTGTCTTTTGTGGTATTGAAATTTCAATTTTGAGGTGTGTATATAGACTTATCACATTAGCAGTGATTATACACACAGATAACAAGCCCACCCGCCTTTTATTCCAGTCCATCACTCAGTAACCATGCATTCAAAGGGGCTGTCCCCTTTCAAGCACTAATGGGGAGATTTATCATTTAGTTTGTGCCAGAAAAGTGGCGTTAAAAAGTCACAAGCTGTGTCTGCAGCTTTTTAAACAAGACTTTTGAAAAAATAATCACAAGTGGTGGTTTTTACGTTGATGGCAAAGATGGGAAAAGGTGTGGACAGAAGCCTTAACAAATTTTTCTTCATTTGCACAAGTTTTCTGGTTCATTTGAAGCCAGAAATCTATGGCAGCTCCGAGGTACATGAACTGCCGGAGGATGTGCCTAATATATGATGAGGTGTGCACGTTGTCATATATTAGGAGCATCCTCTAGTAGTACAGGGGATTTCAATAATGGCACAGAAAGCACCAGTCTTGATAAATCTCACCCTTAGACTCTGTCCTCGGGATGCTGGGGCCCTTGTCAATCACGGGAATGAGGACCTTGTGTTTTTCTATTTGAATGCTGTGGGGATCACACATGCTTCATTAAAGTCTATGGTAATTCTGGTGGTTGGACTCCCATCGATCAGACTTTTAGTCCCTATCCTGTACATAGGGGATAAATGTTGGGTTAACCCCTTTAATGTATTTTCTTGTTTGTTCTGTATGGTCACATTTTACGTATTAACATGTACAACATTTGAGAGCTTACTGGAGTTATATAGGGTTGGCCATTATGGTTTGCCATATAGTGTCCAAATTATATAATCATACAGTGTGTAAAAAAACATTGCCATTAGTGATGAGCGAAGTATTAAAAAATAAGATTTGCCTGCTTCGACGAATTTAACAAAAAAATCTGCATCATGACGAATTATTTTGTCAAGAAGCCCATTGCTTTGTAAGTAGTGAGTGCAATGACAGGGAACAGTGATTGCTCCCCATCATTGTACCCCTCAGCAGGATGGGCAACAAATTTTCTTCATTCTGGGCAAATTATCCCAAAATCACGGACAGACAACATTTTTCACGGACAGATTGAAAACCATAATGAATGATACATTTTATAAAAAGTAATACATGTCTATAGCTAATACTCTATATATACATATATATATATACACACACACGGTATATATATACACACACACGGTATATAGCTTGTTGCTTTTTCAAGGCTGCTAATCTAGTGCTGGTCTAATCAAGTGCTGATCTGCAAGTGCATTGGAGATATTCAGGAGATACTCAGGAGGTAATCTGGAGGTGGATACAATCTAAACAAGTAAGATTTGTTTGTTTAAATTATTTTTATTTTATTCCCCCCCCCCCCCCTTTGCAATGGCAGACCTGGTTCTGTGCAGGAATTGTTGTGCTTTTATTTCAGGTTCCACTCTTCAGAGGTTTGGATACTGTCTGATCTGTAGACAGCTCTCCATAATACAACAGGAAATTACCTTTTTAAAATATGAGATATGTAAATTAACCATTAAGCAAACTCAGACTGAGAACATTGCAATGCCACTGCCACAGAGGCCCCCTAGAAATGGAAGATGGGTTACTGTAGGTTCTGGTAGACTGAGAGTTGTGGATAGAAGACATGTCCCACAGTCTGTGGCTCTCCATAATTCATTTGCAGCACTTTCAGAGTGCAAGAGCAACATGGCGGATGGCTCAAGCACAGTGGGTGAGAAACAATCATCTCCCATGCCTAAAGTATGCAAGACTGCAGCCAAAGACAAAAAGGAGAAGGTGAGGACTGATAGTAAGCAACTGTTGGTGGGCGATTCCATCATAAGAGGTGTGAAGTTTTAGGAGAATGGTGTTGTAAGATGTCTCCCTGGTGCTACCGCTAGCAGGGATAGACGACGGATCCTTAATATTGTTAGGCAAGCAAAACAGGAAAGGGAAGTGGATGTTATTGTTAATCTGGGGACAAACGATCTGGCTTGCAATGAGGTTTCAAAGGTGAAAGAAGCTTTTCACACACTTGGAAAGGATATACGGGAGGTTGCATCAACGGTTTCATTCTCTGCAGTTTTGCCTGTGCATAACCTTCAGCATGACAGGAAGATGCGCATTAAGGGATTCAATGTATGGCTTGGTGAATGGTGTCGGAACCAAGGGTTTGGCTTTGTGTCTCATGTTAGCTCTTGTTGGAATGGAAAAGAACTGTACAAGAAAGATGGTTTGCATCTTTCTCTCAAAGGAACGAATGTCCTCGGTGAACAGTTCCAAGTATTTGGTAAGGAGCATTTAAACTAGGAAAGGGGGGCAAAAGAGTGATAATCCAGCAGTCCGACTGCCCCCCGGAACAATGCCAGAAGATGCCAGTAGCACAAAGGTTAGGAAATGACAAGCTCAGATTCTTATCTACAAATGCTCGCAGTTTAGGGAATAAGATCAATGAACTTGAGGCTATAATGGCATCTGAGAATATAGATGTAGTGGCTGTTACTGAGACGTGGTTCAAGGGGAGTAATAACTGGGATATATCAATACCAGGGTTCTCTCTATACAGGAAAGACAGAGAAGGCAAGAAGGGGGAGGGATGGCCCTGTATGTGAAAGACAGCATAAAATCTAATTTGATACAAGTTAGCGAGAACAATTTAGAGTCAGTTTGGGTTACCTTGCAGCTTGATAATCATAAGGTAACTCGTGTAGGTGTGATATATAGACCACCTAGCCAAGTCAAAGAATTAGATGATCTACTAGTTGAGGAAATAGCTAAAATGACATTGAAGGGGGAAGTTATCATTATGGGAGACTTCAATCTTCCTGATGTAAACTGGAAAACCAAAATAGCTAGTTCTGCCAGGAGTACAGATATTCTAAATTCCCTACTGGGATTATCTCTACAACAAGTAGTTGAGGAGCCAACCCGGAAGGAGGCTTTTTCAGATTTAGTATTCACAAATGGGAATTTGGTATATGATATTACTGTAGGGGAAAGCTTGGGATCTAGTGATCACCAGTCAGTGTGGTTTACTATAAGTACAGTGACTGAGTCACACCACACAAAAACAAAAGTTTTAGATTTTAGAAAAACTGACTTTTCTAAAATTAAATTAGTGGTATACGAGTCCCTATCAGATTGGAACAGTTTCATTGATGTCCAGGAGAAATGGGACTACTTAAAAGAGGCACTATTGAAGGCAACAGAAAATTGCATTAGGCTTGTCAGTAAAAGCAAAAAAGGAAAAGACCACTGTGGTACTCAGCAGAAGTGGCCAAAATCATTAAAAACAAAAAGATAGCATTTAGGAATTATAAAAAAAAAATAAAAAAAAACAGGATGACAGGCTAATTTACAAGATTAGGCAGAGAGAGGCCAAATAAGTTATAAGAGCTTCTAAAGCACAGGCAGAAGAGAAATGAGCTCAGTCAGGGAAAAAAGGCAATAAGGCATTCTTCAGATACATAAATGAAAAAAGGAAAGTAAAACAAGGAATTACAAAATTAAAAACAAAAGAAGGAAGGTATATGGAAGAAGATAAAGAACTAGCTGACTGCCTCAATGAATACTTCTGTTCAGTCTTTACGAAGGAAAATGAAGGAAAAGGACCTCAGTTAGGAAAGAAGACTAATGAATCTTTTGATGCATGTGTCTTTACAGAGGAAGAGGTTCTAAGTCAGCTGTCTAAAATTAATACAAATAAGTCACAGGGGCCTGATGGGATACACCCAAAGCTATTAGAAGAGCTCAGCGGTGAACTAGCAAAACCATTAACAGATTTATTTAACCAATCACTGGCAACAGGAGTCGTCCCAGAAGATTGGAAATTAGCAAATGTTGTGCCGATTCACAAGAAAGGTAGTAGGGAGGAATCGGGCAGCTATAGGCCAGTAAGCTTGACATCAATAGTGGGGAAATTAATGGAAACCATACTTAAGGAGAGGATTGTGGAACATCTAAAATCCCATGGATTGAAAGATGAAAAACAGCATGGGTTTACTTCAGGAAGATCATGTCAAACTAATATTATAGATTTTTTTGATTGGGTGACTAAAACAATAGATGGCGGAGGTGCAGTAGACATCGCTTATCTAGACTTTAGTAAGGCTTTCGATACTGTCCCACACAGAAGGCTTATCAATAAATTGCAGTCTTTGGGCTTGGACTCCCATATTGTTGAATGGATTAGGCAGTGGCTGAGGGACAGGCAACAGAGGGTTGTAGTCAATGGAGTATATTCAGACCAAGGTCTTGTTACCAGTGGGGTACCTCAGGGATCTGTTCTGGGACCCATATTGTTTAATATCTTTATCAGCGAAATTGCAGAAGGCCTTGATGGTAAGGTGTGTCTTTTTGCTGATGACACAAAGATTTGTAACAGGGTTGATGTTCCTGGAGGGATACACCAAATGGAAAAGGATTTAGGAAAACTAGAGGAATGGTCAAAAATCTGGCAACTAAAATTAAATGTGGATAAGTGCAAAATAATGCACCTGGGGTGTAAAAACCCAAGAGCAGAATATAAAATCAGTGATACAGTCCTAACCTCAGTATCTGAGGAAAGGGATTTAGGGGTCATTATTTCAGAAGACTTAAAGGTAGGCAGACAATGTCATAGAGCAGCAGGAAATGCTAGCAGAATGCTTGGGTGTATAGGGAGAGGCATTACTAGTAGAAAGAGGGAGGTGCTCATGCCACTCTACAGAGCACTAGTGAGACCTCATTTGGAGTATTGTGCTCAGTACTGGAGACCATATCTCCAGAAGGATATTGATACTTTGGAGAGAGTTCAGAGAAGAGCTACTAAACTGGTACATGGATTGCAGGATAAAACTTACCAGAAAACTTACCATTCACAAGGAAGACTCGGGAAGGCGCTGCGGCATGACGTGAGCATACGGGTGTGCAGCGGTCCGCCCCCTCCCATAACGCCGGCTCCGACTCCGGTTCCCGCTTCCGCTGCGGCATGGGCGATGATGCCGCTGGTGAGCTCCCCGACTCCCTGCTGAGAGACTGACCTCCCTGCTGAGTTATTCGTTGGCCCAGCTGGTCTTCCTCCACACTTTGGAGCGTTGCCGTTCCCTCCGCTGAGCCGGCGTCGGAGGCTGGATTTCCGGGGTCCTCATCCACACTTTGGAGCGCTGCTGTTCCCTCCGCTGAGCCGGCGTCGTAGGCTGGATGTCCGGGGTCCTCACCAGGGGTCCTTGCTGTCCCAGGCTGTTCCATCTGTGCCTGCTCTGAGCTGTTCAAGGCTGGAGGTTCCACGCGGTGTCCGGAGTCTGGTAGTCGCGGTGAGGTGTGAGTAGATGTCCCCCTGCGTGTTGCCATTCTGGGGAGGCCCGTCTGCCTGGTGCCGCCCGCAAGGAGCGGTAGTTTGAGTTTGAGTGCCGTTTGAGTGCCGTTTCTGATGCCTCATCTGCCCTGCTGCCCTGTCTGCTGGGGGGCCCTGAAGAGAGGGGCGCTGTCTGGCTGGGAGAGGCTGTCTCCCCCTTCCCTGATGCTGTATTGGCCGGTTTACCATACTCTGCCTCATTTGCTAGCTGCTCTACCTGATCTCTCTGTGGGACTGCTGTGATAATAGTCGGGATTAAACGGCAGTCTTTGGGTACTACACCAGCTATACCAGTGTACATTAGCGCTGCCCTTACCCCGTCGCGGGACACTGCACTGCACTGCTCCGGGGTGAAAACCGCTCTATTACCCCTCTGAGCCCTAGAGCCCGGAATCTATGAGCCCCAGATTCGGGGCAATCACACTTCTGGAGCTTTCTGCGATTCAGGATACCGGGGCCCTATATGCAAGATCCCCTCATTCATTTACTCTTCCTGGGTGCCATAAGATGTTCTTGACTGTGTGTATAGAAATACTGTGTCTCATACAATATTAAGCCCGAAGTAACCGTGTAAAAGGAGGAAAGGGGAAGAATATAAAGATAAAAAATAAAAAATAAATGGCCCCCAAACTACAAAACAGAAAGTCTATCGGAACCTCCTCACCCTAAGGGGGAGCTGTAAGGACGCAGCTTGATAAATACCTCAAATCCCCACCTCCATTAACTAAGACAAGGGGTAATCAGAAACAAATATCACAGATGGGGGACGATGAAGAGAACGAAATCCCGCTAAAGAAGGTGGGAGGAAATCAGGTAGCGGAAGCGGACAATCAGATGAGTAATATAGATCACAAATTAGCGGGTATACTGGAAGCAGTTAAAACAACTAATCAATCATTAAGTACGTTGACGATAACGGTGGCAGCAGTGCAGTCCGACATTTCGGTAATCCGGGACGATTTAAAAAAATGAGGCAACGTATTAAAGAGTACGAAACCCTGACTACAGAACTGCAAAAAGAATCCAGGCAGATTAAAAAAAGGATGGCAACAGTAGAGAGTGATAATAAGGCACTGAAGGAAAAAATGGCGGATTTGGAGGACAGATCCCGGAGAGACAATCTTAAATTAGTGGGCTTCCCGGAAGGAGCAGAAAAAGACGACCCCATAAGTTTTATACAAGAATGGCTGTCAAACAATGTAACAGGCATAGGAGTGGACGTAACACCCATAGTGGAGAGAGCACACCGCATCCCAACAAGAAAACCTCCACCAGGGCTAGCACCAAGGCCTATGTTAATTAAAATGACCTCTTAAAGGGATCGGGATAATATCCTTAGGTGGAAAAGAGAGATACAAACGGTGAAATACAACGACGCTAATATAGAGATATACCCGGACTTCTCTAAAGTCACGCAAGATAAAAGAAGAGAATATAAAGATGTTAAAAAGAGACTGATACAAGCCCAATTAAAATACTCCATGATGTACCCCGCGAAACTACGGGTTATCTACAAAGAAACCGTTCAATTCTTCTCCAACCCAAGTGATGTAGCTGACTGGATGGACGCTCAGGGCATTAAATAATCTGCTCATGGTTGCGGTGGGGGGGGGAGCCGGGGGGGTCGTCGGTGGGGAGGGGGGGGATAGCCTATAGTTAGAGACCTATGAGCCGCAGTTTGCGACTCGCAGGTCAGAACGGGACCGGGGTTTGAGGGGGTTTCTTTCCGCGGGGAACTGTCGGGGTCTTGAGTGTACACAGTTGGGGGGGCTTTTGCTCTTCCATCCAGTGCTGTCCCACTACCAAAAAATGTCTAGAATATTGACTTGGAATATCCGCGGTTTCGCTGATAAAATTAAGATATGCGTAGTGTTTGATCTGATTTCTAGACATTTACCAGCAGTAGTGGCCCTGCTAGAAACTCACCTTACACGTGAAAAAGTGGCAGTGCTGGGTGGAAGGAGATGGGCCTCTCACGAATATCATTCTTGTTACTCCACATACTCTAGGGGAATTAGTGTCTATATTCATAGACGGGTAGACTATGATCCAATAGAACAGTTAATTGATCAAGAGGGCCGGTATATTTTTTTGCACTGTAACTGGCAGGGGCAAAGGAGAATTATTGCTTTTATATACATTCCACCCCCTTTTACAACAACTGTATTATGTAAACTGATGGAATACATTGCAGCACGAGAGGAGTGCCCGGTGCTGGTGATGGGCGACTTCAACTCGGTCATGGACATTAAAAAAGATAGGATCTCCACCATAACTAATTCTGGTCCAAGCACTGTACTATCCAGAACATGTAAAGAGATGGCACTGGTTGACATATGGCGATCTCTTTATGGAGATAAGCAAGTTTTTTCCTGTTTCAGTAACACATATAGGTCCATGTCTCGAGTTGACCTGGCCCTCGTCAGCCCCGGGCTCATTAATAGGATTAAAAAAATGAATTATGAGTGTCACGGGGTCTCTGACCACAGCCCGGTTACGGTAATACTGGATAATCCTAATAAACCAAACCTAAATAGAATTTTTAAACTTAACCCCCATTGGATGACATTAATAAGGGATCGGGATAAGATTAATGAAGAAATAAAGCTCTTCTGGAGCAACAATGTTAACTCCACACACATCCATATTGTTTGGGACTCGCTTAAGGCATACCTTCGGGGTATATATTCACATGAAATCAGGAAAAAGAAAAATGCCTTTGCCCAAACTGAAAAAGAAATAGAAGGGATGCTCAACCAGATAATGAATGAGATCATCAATGTAAACACCCCAGAGAAACAACTTCAACTTAAAAAAGTACAAGATGAATATAAACAATATTTATATAATAAAGCACAAAATAAAATGTTCTTTTCAGGGCTGAGAAGCTTCAGCGAGTCCGGCAAACCAAGCAGACTGTTATCCATGATAGTACAAAACCAAAGAGGGAGTAATAATATCATTGGAATTAGGACAGAGGCAGGAAATATCCTACGAGACCCAGATGATATTTTAAAGGAATTTACCCGATACTTCTCGACGCTATATCAAGCTGGGCCTAAAAACCAGGGAGGGAAAATGGACCAATATCTAGATAATATTAAGATCCCTGAATTTGACCAACAAGATATTGACTGGCTGAACAGACCGATTCAACTGACCGAGCTACAGACCACGCTGCAATCAATCAAGGGTAATACATCCCCAGGGGTGGACGGTTTCCCATTTGAACTATACCGGAAACATGAGGGAACTATTCTTCCCCAAATGTTGGAGGTATTAAATCAATCTTGGACATTGGGGTCCCTACCACCCTCATGGATGGAAGCAACCATCACATTAATCCCCAAAAGAGGGAAAGACCCGCTGTCAGTCACATCCTATCGCCCCATCTCTCTGTTGAATACAGATTATAAAATCCTTGCCAAATTGTTAGCCAATAGACTAAAAACAGTTATCCACAAAGTCGTTCATGTAGATCAAACTGGGTTCATCCCCAAAAGGAACATACAGGACAACGTAAGGAGGGCTTTTTTGAATATCCAGATGGGGGATGGGGGGGACTGCTCCATCCTGTCCTTGGATGCCGCTAAGGCTTTCGACAGGGTGGAGTGGCCCTTCCTCTGGAGAGTAATGTCGCGGGTGAAAATAGGGGAATATTTCTCTAGATGGGTCCGCATTCTGTATCAAAACCCAGTATCCAGGGTCCGAATTAATGGTGAATACTCTGTCCCCTTCCCCCTGACCCGTGGAACACGCCAGGGTTGCCCCCTCTCCCCCTTGCTCTTCTCGTTGTTTCTGGAGCCAATTGCATGCAAAATTAGAGCAGAAGGGGAAATATCGGGCTTTGGGTGTGAGGGAGAAGCTGACACAATAAGTCTTTATGCGGATGATATGCTGCTTTTTCTGGGGAAGGGGTATAAGAATTTGCCCAGGGTCATGGAAAATCTGGATGAGTTTGGATATCTATCTGGATATGAGATAAACTGGTAGAAATCAAAATTCCTCCCATTAAGACGTCCGGTCCCACTGGGCCATAATTTTCGGGTTAGCATATTGACCCCAGCAGACTCCTTACTTTATCTGGGTATTCAGATGGGTACTAAACTGGAACACTATACGAAATTGAATATACTCCCAATAAAAAATTAGAATATGGCTAAAACTTCCCCTATCACAAATCAACCGCATAGCACTCATAAAAATGACATTACTACCAATGTTACTATATGTATTCAATGCTAGCCCTTACGATAGAAGATACATTTTTCAATAAATTAGAGACCCTCTTTAACGAACTGATATGGGGCCGCAAACGAGTTAGAATTAAGATACAATATTTGTATAAAGAGGAGGGTGGAATATCCATCCCTTTTCTAAAAGGATACTATCTAGCTGCCCAATTGAGATGGTGTGTGAGGAATCGAAGGAATAAATGCATTCGGCCTCTTTTTGGGGAGCAATGCAGACCCCGGGAGGATCTATTTCACATCCTCGAAACTGGTATTTTTAAGAAGAAAACAATAATAAACCCGTTCAGTAGAATGCTTGGGTATATTTGGCAACAAGTTAGAGATATGGTGGGCGTATCTGAAGCAGTCCAGTTCACCCCACTGTGGGGGAATGTAAACTTACCACAAGTTATGCAACTGGGCGACGCTGAATATTGGGAAAAATATGGGATATATTTAATTGCACAAGTTTTTCATAAAGGACAGATTAAGCCCTTAAATGAAATTTTACCAGACACTGAATTAGGATTTATTGATAAATTTCGATACGAACAACTTCGTCACGCTATACACTACACGGAGAATAAGAATTATTTGAACATTGTAAAGAACACATTTTTCGATTTTTGTCAAGATATGACAGTTAATACCTCTATATCACACATCTATGTTAAGTTAAAACATGAACACACAAATAGGATCACATTTAGGGGTGAGGTCAAATGGGAAAGAGATCTACAAAAGGGGGAACCCATCCCGTGGAACACCGTGTACAGAAATATTAAAAAATCTACTGTTTCACCTGCCCATGCATGGATTCTTCTGAAAATCATACACCGTCTCTATTATACACCTGCACTACTGCATATCATTTATAAAGACAGGAAACAGAATTGCTACAAATGTAATAAAGATAGAGGAGATTATAAACATCTGCTGTGGGAATGCCCAGGGATAAATGAATATTGGATCCGAATATTTCGGAAATTGCAGGATAGCTCCCCTATGAAGTACCAAGCGTGCATTGACTATGCTATCCTGGGCACATTCCCAGAGACAGATAAAAATAAAACTGAGCAGATACTTTGGTTTCGGGGCACCGCATTGGCCAAAATAATAATCGTTAAATATTGGGGCACCATAAAACATCCTAATTTTCAGGAGTGGATGGAACAGATGAATAGGGTTAGGCAGTATTAATATATTTTAGCTCAAACAGCGGGAAAAAAGGCAGCTTGGTTGCGGATCTGGGGCAACTGGAAACAATGACAGCCGGTGTAGATACGGTAGCTCCGCGGAAAGAAACGGGGGGTGGAGGGAGGGATAGAGGGGGGAAATTAAGTACAAAATGAGATGATTCCATTATTGTATTTCTATTCTGTTGTTGTGCGACATTGAAATGGAAGTTTGTTGATATCTATTTTTTTTGGAAAATAAAACATATATTTAAAAAAAATATAATTACCAGGAAAGATCAAAGGACCTTAACATGTATAGCTTGGAAGAAAGACGAGACAGAGGGGATATGATAGAAACTTTTAAATACATAAAGGGAATCAACAAGGTAAAAGAGGAGAGAATATTTAAAAGAAGAAAAAATGCTACGAGAGGACATCGTTTTAAATTAGCGGGGCAAAGGTTTAAAAGTAATATCAGGAAGTATTACTTTACTGAGAGAGTAGTGGATGCATGGAATAGCCTTCCTGCAGAAGTGGTAGCTGCAAATTCAGTGAAGGAGTTTAAGCATGCATGGGATAGGCATAAGGCCATCCTTCATATAAGATAGGGCCAGGGGCTATCCATAGTACTTAGTATATTGGGCAGACTAGATGGGCCAAATGGTTCTTATCTGCCGACACATTCTATGTTTCTATATATATATATATATATATATATATATACACTCACCTAAAGAATTATTAGGAACACCTGTTCTATTTCTCATTAATGCGATTATCTAGTCAACCAATCACATGGCAGTTGCTTCAATGCATGTAGGGTTGTGGTCCTGAACAAGACAATCTCCTGAACTCCAAACTGAATGTCAGAATGGGAAAGAAAGGTGGGCTTCAACAGCAGAAGACCCCACAGGGTACCACTCATCTCCACTACAAATGGGAAAAAGAGGCTACAATTTGCACGAGCTCACCAAAATTGGACTGTTGAAGACTGAAAAAATGTTGCCTGGTCTGATGAGTCTCGATTTCTGTTGAGACATTCAAATAGTAGAGTCCGAATTTGGTGTAAACAGAATGAGAACATGTATCCATCATGCCTTGTTACCACTGTGCAGGCTGGTGGTGGTGGTGGTGTAATGGTGTGAGGGATGTTTTCTGGGCACACTTTAGGCCCCTTAGTGCCAATTGGCCATCGTTTAAATGCCACAGGCTACCTGAGCATTGTTTCTGACCATGTCCATCCTTTCATGACCACCATGTACCCATCCTCTGATGGCTACTTCCAGCAGGATAATGCACCATGTCACAAAGCTTGAATCATTTCAAATTGGTTTCTTGAACATGACAATGAGTTCACTGTACTAAAATGGCCCCCACAGTCACCAGATCTCAACCCAATAGAGCATCTTTGGGATGTGGTGGAACGGGAGCTTCGTGCTCTGGATGTGCATCCCTCAAATCTCCATCAACTGCAAGATGCTATCCTATCAATATGGGCCAACATTTCTAAAGAATGCTATCAGCACCTTGTTGAATCAATGCCACATAGAATTAAGGCAGTTCTGAAGTCAAAAGGGGGTCGAACACCGTATTAGTATGGTGTTCCTAATAATTCTTTAGGTGTGTATGTATGTATGTATATATATATATATATATATATATATATATATATATATACACTGATAAGAACTCATCACCAGCATTTACTGTGAGCTGTGAAATTATGATAATTACCACGGAAATAGTCTAGTCATGTACCACCAGCCTCAAATAAATATCACAGACACATGAATTTTTTTCATGGACCAAGAAAAAAGTTGCCTATTTTTACGGACTGTCCATAAATTTCAGGCCGATTGTCAACACTGCCCCTCAGATGCCGTGTTCATAAATGATCGCTGCATCTGATATAGATAAGTGTAAAATAAAAAAATACAAACTTACATGACCTATTTGCTCGCAACAGGCTTGCCACCGCCATCCTGCTTGAAGATTGGTGCGAAATCTTGCTCTGCCCAGCCAGCATCACGAACAGAATTTTGTCCGAAATCTTCAAGCAAGATGGCGCGAGCAAATGGATCAGGTAAGTATTATTTTTTTGTTTTTTTACACTCTTTCAGTTTAATTCGGCGAATCAACTTTATCCTGAAATTCGGATCACTTTGTGGACTTCGATTCGCTCATCACTAATTGCCATAAGGTGTCCAAATAAACATAGACACAGGAGTAACATCCACTTCAACTTTTCTAAGGCTAGTGTAAAAATGGAGTAACAGAAAAAGAATATGCTTAGTATTGTTAATCACATTAGTACAAGCTATAAAAAAATAATTATAGCAAAAATATATAAATAAACAAATATGCAGCACCAAGCAATGTGTAGCATATAAATGTGCATGAATATACAATCCTGCAATGATAACTAATAGTCTACAGATAATTAGCATAATCACACACAGTTCATGATTAATATTAGAGATGAACAATTTTTTTTTAAATTCGATTTGGCCAGTTCTCCGAATTTTCCGAAACGATTCGATACGAATTAATTTGTGGCGAATCGCGTTAAAAAAATCATTTTTCCTGGCTGCAGAGAGCCTTTATAGTTGTGTAGAACACTGTGCCTTGCAGCAACACGCACAGTGAGTCTGCTGTGGTAGTGAAACAATACTATGAGTCAGTATAACATGCAGATGACAGGCGTCACTCTTAGAATCACTGCACACTTCACTTATTTGGGCAGTTACAGGACCAAAACTGACCAAATAACTCAATAGTGAACTCAGCCTTACAGGTCGATGTTAGTGTCAGGTATAAAGAACCGTGCAGAGGCCCAAGATCCTACTATAGCGTGAAAGTGTGCACTTCTTTTACATCGTCGTCAGCTGATTCCACATACAGTCAGGTCCATAAATATTGGGTCTACGACACAATTCTAACATTATACATCACATCTATACATCACCACAATGGATTCGAAATGAAACAAACAAGATGTGCTTTAACTGCAGACGGTCAGCTTTGATTTGAGAGTAATTACATTTAAATCAGGTGAATGGTGCAGGAATTACAACAGTTTGCATATGTGCCTCCCACTTAAGGGACCAAAAGTAATGGGACAATTGGCTTCTCAGCTGTCCCATGGCCAGGTGAGTGTTATTCCTTCATTATCCCAATTACATTGAGCAGATACTAGGTCCAAAGTTAATTTCAAGTGTGCTATTTGCATTTGGAATCTGTTGCTGTCAACTCTCAAGATGAGATCCAAAGAGCTGTCACTATCAGTGAAGCAAGCCATCATTAGGCTGAAAAAAACCAAAAGAAACCCATCAGAGGAGTAGATCCAAAACAGAAATGACACGTGAATGGAAAATTTGCATGTCTTCTGTGTTTTGTACCCACTCCTGCTTTCGGCTATCAAATCATAAGCCAATTCTGATGGGACCATACAGGCCTAACAGCAACTACACAGACAGAAGACGTGTCAAATAAATAATTATGTCAACCAGGCCAAAAATGCTAACTAGTGTCCCAGTCATGAAGTGGGGAGGGTAGGAACAGCATGAGAAGTCCACAGAGAGGCCCAATGACATAGTGTGGAGGTTCAGTAGACAGGCTTAATTTGTGCTGTAATTAAACAGATGTGCGCACCATAGGGTAATTCTGCATATACAGGGTAGTATAAAATAAATTGCAAGGCTCACCTTGTTGGGTTGTGCTAAATATAGGCACAACTCTATTGAACGCTCATCAAAAAAGGTCCTGAGAACCTGGAGGGTAGTGGTCTGCAGCCACAGGTAAAAGGTCTTCTTATCAGAGATGCCTGGAATCCTCAAGAAGGTGCGTATTTGCAGAGATAAACGTCCCACAGTGCAAAGACCAACCATAGGTCACCAGGATCAGGAATCAAAGTAATTTATTGCAGCAATACAATGCGTTTAGGGGAATCACTCCCCTTTATCAGGTACACAAGGCTGCACACATGCAAAGGACATAAGCTACAAACATTTATACACAAAAGACTTGCCTATTTTGGGGTCAAGGGGAGTGACCTCTGAAACAATTGATGCCCCCCCTATACTTGTTTCAGAATTATATGTGTATAGGGACACTATATTTGAGGGACTGACCATTATTGGAGCATGCAATAGAAAATACAAAGACTGTATATAAAGTAAAACTATGGTAGTTAAAATCACTTGATGGGATGTCACATGGGAGAGACAGGCACCTGCACTCATCCATACCGGGCGATCGGGAGCGCACAGTGACATAACTGGGGGCACGTGATCCAGGTTCCGATAATGTGGGAGAGGCCAGCACATGTGACGGCCATCACTACGCAACAGGGAAGCTCCGATAGCACAGGAGCACCCGGCCAGACGTGACAGCCATTGCCAGGAAATGAGGACGCTTGAGGCTTTTGATAAGGGGAGCCAGCATATGTTGGGCTTCGGCGCTGCGTAAAGAGGCGCCCGAACCCATAGTGGACATGAAAACATATTAGTGGACATGTGGAACTAAGCACATTACGGGCAAATTGTATTCCACATTGGAATATGTGATTCTTATATAAGAAGATTTTCTGCTTTTCAGATCTGTTGGAAACTACACTATGGCTGGGATAGTATAATAAAACATAATAAATACTAACATAAGATGAATAATAAATAAATAAGAAATAGTTAAAATCGCTATTGAATGGACAAAAACTGGCTAAAAAAGGGGGGGGGGGGAGTGTGGAGGTGGCAGCAGCATAAGGAGGCCATAGAGTAGCAAGGTGAAATAATGTTGAGGTAGCAGCAGCATCAGGAGACCACAGAGTGCCCAAGGTGACATGGTGTGGAGGTGGCAGCAGCAGCATCATGAGGAGGCCATAGAGTGTCAAGGTGACAGTGTGGAGGTGGCAGCAGCATCAGGAGACCACAGAGTGGCATGGTGACATAGTGTGGAGGTGGCAGCAGCATATGAAGACCACAGAGTGGCAAGGTGACATAATGTGGAGGTGGCAGCAGCATCAGGAGACCACAGAGTGAACCGGTGACAGAGTGGGGAGGTGGGTGGCAATAACAGTACCTGCTGACAATGGTGGGTGTAAGAAGGAGCACTTGAGGCAACATGGATGATCTAATTTGATGCATCAGGCATTGGTGGGTGGAAATCCTGGTTGATCCACACCTGACTCACCTTGACAAAGGTCAGTCTCTCCAAATTTTGGGTGGACAGGCGAGTTCTCCTTGGGTTAACTATGGCCCCAGCCGCACTAAACACCCGCTCTGATGCCACACTACTGGCCGTGCAGGACAGCTTTTCGAAGGAAAACTCGGCCAGTTGTGGCCAATAATCAAGTTTGGCTGCTCAGTATTCCAAGGGATCTTCAATGACTGCTGGCAGGGTGCACTCCAAGTATGCCACCACCTGCTGGTTCAGGTTCGGCTCCAGGTCTAGCTGCTGCAGCTGGTGAGTAGTTTCTTCACTAGGCGGGTTAAGAAAGCTGCTCATCATCAACTTTAAACTCAAGCTGCTGCTGATGGAGCTGGAACTGCTCCTACCCCCCCACCACAGCAGCCATGGCAGTGGAACGAGAGCACAGAGGGCCACCCCGGTCAGACCTACAAGAGGATGGACGATGGCACACATAGGCAGCGGCCAACTGACTACATAGGATGTCTCAGTTTGTCCTCCCTCTCAGCGGGTGTAAAAAAGGCCCCTATTTTGGACCGGTAGAGAGGGTCCAACAAGGTGGAGAGTCAGAAGTCATCCCTCTGCCGAATTGTGACAATTCGGCTGTCACTACCCAAGCAAGTGAACATGCAGTGGGCCATTTTTGCAAGTCCGATTAGAAGCCGTCAAGAAGTACCTATATACAAAGGGAACACAATTTCAATCACATAATGAATTTGTAGCACAATTGCTGCGATTTCTTCTTACTCACAATTATTTTATGTTTAATGGCACTTATTTACAGATACACGGGACGGCAATGGGGACGGTTTGTGCGCCCAGTTTTGTCAATCTATTTTTAGGGTGGTGGGAAGATCAGCACGTCTTCACGGAGGATAACACACATTATACGGATTTAATTTTATTTTGGGGAAGGTTTATTGACGATATTCTTATTTTCTGGAACGGAACCAAATCAGAATTCAATCAGTTTACGGAAAAACTTAACAATAATAGCCTAGGTTTAAAATTCACCACAGAAATTCAAGAAAAGAGTATAGCCTTCCTGGATCTGAAGATCATCCTGGATGGCAGTGGAAGGGTACTAACGGAAATCTACAGAAAACCGACATCTAGCAACAGCTTTTTACATTGGCAAAGCTATCACCCTCAGCCTCTAAAGAAAGGAATCCCCATTGGGCAGTATTTAAGGGCTAGACGGAATTGTACCAACATTGAGGCATTCAATAAAGAGTGCCAAACTCTATACTCTAAATTCCGGAAGAGAGGATACCCTAAAAAGGTTCTGCATCAAGCCTACAATAGAGCTAAAAGCACGGATAGAGAAGAACTCCTTGTTGAAAGACTGAGAGGTAATGAAAAAACGATCAGGTGCATAGGGACATTCGATATCCAAAACAAACAAGTGTACAACATCCTAAAAAAACATTGGCATGTTTTAAGAGCAGATAGGGATTTAGGATTGATACTCCCAAGGAACCCGAGCATCACATACAGGCGTGGTATGAATCTCAAAGAGATGGTGGTAAGAAGCCACTTCCAAAAAAACATCCAGAAAAAGGAAACATGGTTAGAAACTAAAGGATCGTACCCCTGTGGTACATGCACTTTTTGCAAATATATGATGGTGAAAAAAGAATTCATCAACCCAGTTGATGGCAAAAAATATAAAATCAGGGAGTATATCAATTGCAGAAGCAAGGGCCTCATTTATGCAATACAATGTGAATGTGATCTACTTTATATTGGGAAAACGATTCAGGAATTTAGAAGGCGAATATCGAAGCATTTTAGTGTCCTAAATACAGATGAAGAAACACCCCTTTCGAGACATCTAAAAAGATTTCACAGGGGGCAAACAACTGGCCTCAAAATTTGGGGAATACAAAAATTAAAAGGAAATCCTAGACAAGGAAGCATTGACAAAAAGTTACAGCAAGAAGAGACTAGGTGGATACACCGTTTAAAGTCATTAGCACCGAATGGTCTCAATGAAGGATTTACGTTTGCTTCCTTTTTATAATCAAGAAAATGAACGGCATAAAATAATTAAATGGAAAATAAAAAATAAAAATAAGAACAAATAGTAACTCAAAAAGAATTTTTTTTTTTAGGAGGGATCCCTTTGAAGAAAACATGACTTACCGTAATGGACGGGCTGAGAAGTGAAAGATACCTGAAAAAGAGAAGAGAATAAGTATGAATTATCTTCACAAATCAAAAATAGGAAGTCAGATAATAAAAGGAATAAAATAAGTGAAATCTGAAAATTGGGGGACCTGCACACACACTCTGGGAGAGTTCTTCAGGACCTAGGTAGCCCAAGAGGGGAAGCATTGCTGGTGAGGATAAAATTGTAGCAATTTGAAAAATAAAAATAAAAAATGATAGAATAAAAGATATCCTTAGAAATAAAAGAAATAAAAGTAGATGGTAAAAACAAGTGGAGAATTATTTCTTATATATACATAAAAAACAAAAAGAAATGAAAAAGAAAAAAATAGAAATCAGTATTCTTTCAAAAGAACGGTATACACACAAAAATTTCCATCCCTGGGGGGTGTGAAAAAATCAAAAATTGATTATCGGGTATAAAATAGTTGAATTAAAATAATTTTAATAATAAAACTGATCAGCTATAGGTAAATATATAAATCAAATATCACTATTTTGGAGGTGTAGGTAGTTTATAAAAAGACCAGACCAAAATAATTTAGTAGAAATAATGAAGACATGAGTACTAGTGTAGTATAAAAAGAAAGAAATTTCTGAATAAAATTGGATTATAAATTAAAAAATATTAAATAAAAATTAAAAAATTAAAAAATAAAAAACAAAAATAAAAAATATAAAATAAATAAATAAAAAATAAAAATAATAAAAAATAAATAGAAAATAAAATAAAAAAAAAACAAGAACACATTTTCCGGGTTTGGCATGTTTCAGAGTGTAGAACAATGAGTGATCACTGGGAGAAGATTTAAATAACATAAAGATGGATATATGGTAAAGTATAGTAGGGAGTTAATAATTCACTTAAATAATATGTGATATATACTAAAGCTGATCAATAAAGTATGTAATATATGATTGGAAGATATAGGGTGAGATCGAATAGAATATATAATATTTGAAGGCTTCAAAATGTGCAGTGTATCCTGGACATATACACAAGATTTATATGTAAATCATATCATTTATTCCATAATAATTAATCCGTGCTTTTGAAGGAACAAGTGATATAAGAGGTAAAATCTGAGTGCTCTCCCGGGGTGTGTGTGTGTTAGGCCCGTTCATAAGGTATAATACATGAAATACCTGACAATCTATTCTGCAAATATTCCAAGTCACAGGCGCATGCGTAGATATAATAGAAATGGAAGATTGTAAATAGACGTCATCTCCAAACGCTGGACGCGGGGGTAGGTGTCATCAGTAAAGGACGTCCAATTGAGAGACCCATGCACCGGAACCTTTCATCACAGGTTGCTCCACCAATCGGAGGCCCCGCTCACGTCACAGGTAGAAGAGGAAGTGACGCGGGCAAGTGGGAGTGCCTGAGACCACGTCACCAGGGATGGAGACGTGGCTAACTGACACTGGAAGTGACGGTAATTCGTAACAAGCTACGCCAATCATAGAAAGTCTAGTTCTGATTGGCTATAGCCGCCCGACCTCCATTAAACCGAACCCATAAAACATAGGGACCGCCCCCTACAATGCAAACCTGCATATCCCCTGAGGACGCCGAAGGCTCTGCGAAACATGTAGGGAAGCGGGCGCACACATTTTAGAATCAGACTGAGCGGAGTGAGCCCTCATAGCAGAGACATAGTGCAACTAAATATAAAGTTGCTATAAAGAGATAGGGATTTGGGCAAGCCCTGAGAATTTTTTTAAATCGAATATTCGTGATTACAAATACATTTAGCGATATTCAAAATAATTGCGAATTCTCGAAGTGCCGATAATCGCGATTAAAATTCCCAATTCGAATATTCGTGATCAACACTAGAAACATAGAAACATAGAATGTGTCGGCAGATAAGAACCATTTGGCCCATCTAGTCTGCCCAATATATCTGAATCCTATGAATAGTCCCTGGCCCTATCTTATATGAAGGATAGCCTTATGCCTATCCCATGCATGCTTAAACTCCTTCACTGTATTTGCCGCTACCACTTCTGCAGGAAGGCTATTCCATGCATCCACTACTCTCTCAGTAAAGTAATACTTCCTTATATTACTTTTAAACCTTTGCCCCTCTAATTTAAAACTGTGTCCTCTTGTGGTAGTTTTTCTTCTTTTAAATATGCTCTCCTCCTTTACCGAGTTGATTCCCTTTATGTATTTAAAAGTTTCTATCATATCCCCTCGGTCTCTTCTTTCTTCCAAGCTATACATATTAAGGTCCTTTAATCTTTCCTGGTAAGTTTTATCCTGCAATCCATGGACCAGTTTAGTAGCTCTTCTCTGAACTCTCTCTAGAGTATCTATATCCTTCTGGAGATATGGCCTCCAGTACTGCGCACAATACTCCAAGTGAGGTCTTACCAGTGTTCTGTACAGCGGCATAAGCACTTCACTCTTTCTACTGCTTATACCTCTCCCTATACATCCAAGCATTCTGCTGGCATTTCGTGCTGCTTTATTACATTGTCTTCCCACCTTTAAGTCTTCTGAAATAATTACTCCTAAATCCCTTTCCTCAGATACTGAGGTCAGGACTGTGTCAAATATTCTATATTCTGCCCTTGGGTTTTTACGCCCCAGGTGCATTATCTTGCACTTATCCACATTAAATTTCAGTTGCCAGAGTTCTGACCATTCTTCTAGTTTTCCTAAATCCTTTTCCATTTGGCGTTTCCCTCCAGGAACATCAACCCTGTTACATATCTTTGTGTCATCAGCAAAAAGACAAACCTTACCATCGAGGCCTTTTGCAATATCACTTATGAAGATATTAAACAAAATTGGTCCCAGTACAGATCCCTGTGGAATCCCACTGGTAACATGACCTTGTTTTGAATGTTCTCCATTGACTACAACCCTCTGTTGTCTGTCACTCAGCCACTGCCTAATCCACTCAACAATATGGGAGTCCATGCTCAATGACTAGTCTCCAGTCCCCTGACCAGCCAGATTTGCTAGCATCTGTTCCAGGATATGAAGCAGTGGAATGATGTTGTTCATCCCATAGTCCTGGCGACTGACAAAAAACATGGCATCCTCAAAGGCCCTCAGCAAAGGGCAGTTGTCAAGCATAAGCTGCCACTGCCTGACATTGAAGTTACACAGGAGAGTACTCCTGTCCGCTTGAATCATCAAGAAATCGTTTATGGCTTTTCTCTGTTCATATAGTCGGTCAAACATATGGAGGGTTGAATTACAACGGGTGGAAATGTCACATATCAGCCTATGTTGGTGTGCTGTAGCTCAAGGAGGGTGTGCTTGCCGGTGTACGAGTGGCTGAAGTGCATGCAAAGTTTCCTGGCCATTTTTAGGATGTTTTGCAGATGGGTTGAAGACTTCAGGAGCCACTTGACAACCAGATTGAACACGTGCACCATGCAGGACGAATGGCTAGTTTGGCTGGGCAGGAACCACATTTACCCAGTGGGCCATAAAGGACATATATTGTCCTTGACTGTAGGTACAGTTTCACACGTCGGCGCTGCCGTGCACTTTGGCAGACACCGACAGGCTCAAGGACTGGCCCACCTTCTTTTCTACATATTTGTGCAGGGCTGGTGCTGCCTTTTTGGCCTGTAGGCTCCTGTGAAGTGGGTGGACTACCCCGGGCACGTTTTGCTCCCGACCTACCACTGGTACGCGCAAGGTGCCACCTTCTTTTCCTGATGATGATGAAGCCCCTTTGTCACCCGGCTACCACTTGCGATTGCCTACATCATCATCGATTACTGTCTACTTGTCACTGATGTCTTCCTCAATGGTCTCTGAGCCAGGAGCCTGACCACTCACAACCCCAGCTCCCACGCCACTCTCCTCATCACTACTTGTCCACCTATCGGAGGAAGATGCGGATTTCTCCTCCCGATCTTGGCTGGGCAGTAGCTGCTGGCTGTCCTCTAGTAGCTCGTTCTTGCTATATAGTGGAGCTGAGCCCACAGCATATAGTTTTTCTCTGGCTGAGGGAACAGAACAGGACAGAGGCAGGTTGAGGACAGGTGAGGGCACAGGGCCCATTTTATCTTCTACTTACAGGTGAAACTAGAAAAATTTGAATATTGTGCAAAAGTTAATTTATTTTAGTAATGCAACTTAAAAGGAGTTGCATTAATGCAACTTAAAATTAGAATATTGTGAAAAGGTTCAATATTCTAGGCTCAAAGTGTCACACTTTAGTCAGATAATTAATCCATACCCCCTGAGCAAAGGGTACCTGAGATTGTTACTTTGGGGTTTTCATAAATTGTAAGCCATAATCATCCAAATTATAACAAATAAAGGCTTGAAATATCTCGCTTTGCATGTAATGAATCTATCTTATATATTAGTTTCACCTTTTACGGTAAATTGCATTACTGAAATAAATGAACTTTGCACGATATTCTAATTTTTCGAGTTTCACCTGTATTCGTGTTCTTGTTTCACTGTTGAATTACTATCATATTGAGAGGCAGATCATGTAAATGACCTTAGTTGGACTGATCCCAGAAACAATGGCTGCATGAAGGAGTCAGATAAACCTGTCTGGCGAAATGAAAAATCCTCCTCAGCTTTTTTACCTGAAGTATTTTGGCACTAGCTGACACTTTGCATCCACAAGTAGCCACAGAACATATTGCAGATACTGATAAGAAAGAGGATTGATTTACTTTGCTAGAATGAATAATTTCCCCAGTGCAAACAATGAGCTTTGCTCCTATTATGACTAGTACTGCATAGATTTATATAATGTATGCTACCTATACTACTTAGTGTATGAATTAGGGCTATATCCATGTTAACGGGGTTGTCCTAATTATATAAAAACTTGAGGAACCCCTGTAAATTGCCTAACTGAAATTATTTCTCTTCTGCTTCTTTCTGCTCTGCGCTCCAGTTGGCTGCAGTAGTAATGTGTGCATGGCATGTCACTGCTGCAGTTAAGAAGACGACATCAGCAGCAGGAGGACCAGAGCGCATCACAGAAGATCTGTGCACACAAGTCACTGCTACAGCCAATCACTGGCCCTTGAACAAAAGAGGCCAGTTGTTGGCTGCAGCAGTGTCGTATGCATGGAACGTCACCGCTGCAGTCAAGAAGATGACATCAGCAGCAAAAGGACCAGAGTGCAGCACAGTTCTGTGCACACAGGTCACTGCTACAGTCAATAACTGGAGAAATAAAGAGGGTGGTCCCTCAAGGGAAGATGGTACGATGGCACCCCCCCCAGGAAACTACTCTTTAATTAGAACTTGTCAATAACTGGCCCTTGAATGGCAGATGCCAGCTGTTGCCTGCAGCAGTGTTGTGTGCATGGAACGTTACCGCTGCAGTCAAGAAGACGACATATGCAACGAGAAGACCAGAGCACAGCACAGAAGTTCTGTGCACACTGGTCACTGCTGCAGTCAATCATTGGCCCTTGGACGGCTGAGGCTAACAATTGGCTGAAGCAGTGACTTGTGCATGGAATGTCACGGCTGCAGTTAAGAAGATGACATCAGCAGTGGGAGAACCAGAACACAGCACTCAAAGAAACAGCATAGTAAACAGTATTCATTTCTTATTCTATGCCATTTGCAGGGGTTGCCCAATTTTTTTTTTATATACTTTGGACAACCCTTTGAAATGTTTTTTTGCAGACCTTGGAGATGAGCCCTTCTCTTTTACAAGGCGCGAGAGGCGTGATGTGCCTGTCATGGCTGACAAACAATATACTAATTCCAACTTCAAAGTTGTCTTCACATGATGTTACCTTAGGTTCACCGATGTGTGTCAGAAGAATGAGAATACTTATATTAGTCATAAGAATGTAAGTTCAAGTTTTTCCTTGACTGTTCTCCTCTTTTACTTGATCCCTGCTGCACATACCTGAAGCTGTTTGGGTATTAAGAATTCTGTAGATCAGGAAACTGTTCCCTAATATAAAAGTCAAAGGGGTTTTCCCACCCAGAAAATAATGTGATCTCTGATCGGATGAGGCCCGGCTTCTATGACCTCCACTGATCCTGGGGTTGATAATTGTCAATATGCAGGAAAAAAAACTGTGATAGAGCCAACTCCATATCCTAGTAATGTGCCATCACTTTGTGGGATAGGAAAACTATAGAAGGAGGTTCCTGTAACTTCACTTCCAACCCATACAATCATCAGACAATGCCACTTTCATCCCCTTGCTGTGCAGAGAAAAGCACTACAGGCCTTTTCACTTCATCGGAGCTGTGTTGTACCTCTCTACACAATGCATGGTATTTGTGTAATGCCCCAGAACAGGATTATTGCAAAATAGTTAATTGTTCTGATGTTAAATTAAGTGAAATGTTGAGATTTATTGTATTTGAGTTTGGATAGGTCAGGGTTAACTACACAGCCTTTAAGTTGCTAGGAGATGGATCTGGGTCTTACCCTACTCAGTTGTGAGAGCCTAGCTGTGCTACTGTAAAAATGCATGTCTGCCTTCTCCTCTGTCCTAGGAGGAGTCCCAGAAAAGCATCATCTCTGAGACAGTTGCAGCTTTATTTGCAGAGCGAGAGAAGGAAGACTATAAGTTTCAGCAAGCAAGGCCATGCATTGGAGTCAGTCAGGAAGGTACTCTGCTCGTTTAAGGCTGATATACAGGTAGATAGGAAACGTTTGTCCAGCTCACCTATTCGGCATATAGTATCCCATGTGCCCGAAGTCAAGCCAGCATGTTCCTGGACGTATAAGCAAAGTAAAATGAAAGGGACGATTCCGGCACTTATTGTTCTTCCCATAACATCTCTCTTTATTGAATCACATCATATGCGGAACAGTATCACAAACAAGTGTGGTCTGAGAGTTTGGAAAAATTTAAAGACCCATGTACCCTCCCCCAACTAGTGGGTGGTGGTAACATGATGTCATGAATTAATCAACCCAAAGACTCACACCTGAAGTATCATTCTCAGTAGACATTAGTCTACTAATGTCTACTGAGAATGATACTTAAATTTTTCCAAACTCTGAGACCACATTGTTACGACTAAGGAGACGGTCTCCGAAACGCGTAAACAACTGCTTGTTTGTGATACTGTTCCGCATACGATGTGATTCAATAAAGAGGAAGATTTTATGTGAAGAACAATAAGTGCCGGAATTGTCCTTTTCATTTTACTTTGATATACAGGTAGACAATACTGTTGTGAGAGGAAATGGTGCCAGTGCACTCTTCCATATAGAGATGAACAAAGTTTTGGAAAAATTCCATTCGGCTGCTTTTCCAAAATTAACAAAAAACTTTGCTTTGTGATGAATTACTTCGTCACGAAGCACATTTTTTTGTAAGTAGCGGGTGCAATGACAGGGACCTGCGATAGCGCCACTCCCCATCACTGTACCCCTCAGATGCCATGTTCATACATGATCGCGGCATCTAAAAAAAATAACAGAGTGTAAAATTAAAATTAAAAAAATGTAATCATACTTACTGCCTCCATTTGCTTGCGGCACCACGCACGGGAATTCGCCCGAATTCTTCAATCAAGATGGTGGCGCCCAGCCCATCCTGAGCAAATGGAGGAGGTAAGTATGATTTTTTTTACACTATTTCAGGTTAAATTGATTTGCTGCCACAAAGCACGAGGAAATTCGGGTTTGTGGAAAACATCCGTAGCAACCAATAGGAAAGTTGCCTACACCTTACTATATAAGAACCTCTCCAGCAGCCATTTTCTGTAGTTTTATGGAGTTCTGAGAGAGACAGCAGTTTCATTGCTGTGCTCTGTGCTTTCCTGTGTCATTACATTGGATAGTTAGATAGCTTATATATATAATACAGATAGTTAGTGGGAGATAGTCAGTGTAGATTAGATCGTGATATAGTGTAGCTCAGGGGAGTTGCTAGGGTCTGAAGACATCCGGGGCACAAGCCCACGTGAAGCCACACACCCACCCCATG
Source organism: Bufo gargarizans (assembly GCF_014858855.1). NCBI lineage: Eukaryota > Metazoa > Chordata > Amphibia > Anura > Bufonidae > Bufo > Bufo gargarizans. The sequence goes on from NC_058081.1 coordinate 101,750,314, forward strand.
AAGCCACACCCCTCATTGGCATCAGGGGCCTTCACAGTAGTTATTAACCCCTTTCAGCAGTCACCCCTTCAGTGAATAGGGGACTGCTGAAAGGGGTTAATAACTACAGTGAAGGGCCTAGCCGTCTGGGCAACCCCACAGATCATCTTAACCTATGGTCAGTCTAATTTAAAATGAAGCAAACCCTAAACTAATCACAATCCCCCTTGTACTTATTCCGTTAATTGCAGGCTGCGCGGGCATGAGTTCAGAACTTTGGACTGAAGTGACTGAAGTTCTGAACTCATGCCCGCGCAGCCTGAAAGTAGCGGAACAAGTACAAGGGGGGTTGGGGGATGATCTGTGGGATTGCCCAGATGGCTAGGAATAGCCGAATAAAATTAAAATCCCACCAGCATAGGCGTGCGCAGCCTATTGCATTAGGGTGTGCACCCTAAAGCACAAACACACACACACACACCGTGTATTTATGTATATATTATATACACATACACACACACATATATATATACACAAATACACTCTGCATACATACAGACCCACACTATCAATATAATGAAGGAAGAAGAAATAATTTTTAAACTTACCCGTATTTTTTTTCCCTATAAGATGCTCCGCCCCATAAGACGCACCTGGGTTTTAGAGAGGGACAATAAGGAAAAAATATTTTTCTTTACACCCAAGGTAAGACCACCAATCAGACCCCCAATGTTAATCAGACCTCATCTGACAGCCCCAATAAGACCCCCAATGTTAATAAGACCCCAATAAGACCTCAGATCAGATACCAATGTGAATGACCCCCAATCAGACCTCAGATAAGAGCCCCAGTGCCTCCTATCAGCCCCCAGTGCCTCATATCAGGTCTCAGTGCCTCATATCAGCCCCCTAACGACGCCCCTGGTGTAGCTGATTCAGGTTCCAGTGCAGGGTATTAGGTAGTGTGATAGGTTCTGCGCTCCTTACATACATGCTACAGACATAGTGCTGTGATGTCACAAGTTCACAACAATACATAGTGCATTAATCAGTAATATATAGTCAGACCTGCTAAAATGTAAATTTGCACGTATTGCGCAAAAATATGCGCATCATCGCAAATATATTGGAGCACTCTATCTACATATAAAGCCATTTTTAATGTTCTGTCGTGCCAACCATTTTCTCCAGTCTCAGGGAACTTCTAGCAGCTTGAAAAATGTAGCAACAGTGACCCACGCCTGTATTGCGTGCGCATTACGCGAATATTACATTGCCGATTTTCGCAATCAAGAAAATAATTGTGAATTCTCAAATTCGCTAATATATGACGAATATTCGCCCAAATATTTGCGAAATGTCGAGAATTTGAATATTGCGTCTGCCGCTCATCACTATATATTTATTGTCAAGTTTAACCTACATGGTTTTATAGGATGATAAAGATGAGACCAAGACTACAATAAACTGCCTGCAGGAAGCTCTGCCTCTCTATCCCTGAGCTCGCTCTTTTCATGCTCTACAAAGCCAAAGAATAAAGCTCTGACTCAAGGTCGGCCGTGTATACTGCAGATTTCAATCTATAAAAAAACGGAGTATAATAGGAGCTTGGGTGGAAGTGTATTAAGAATAAAATAAAAAAAACTAGTACAAGAGAAGCATCGTCAATACATAAAAAAAAAAAAACTTTTCTAATGCCAATTTGGATCTGCACCATTTAGCGTTGACATAAAGTAGCTTGAATAGGTTTATAATCAGGCAAACGGTATGCACAGCTCTATAAAAGCCAGAACTGCTTATACAGCTGATATATTTCTCTTTTACAAAGAGCACACAGGTTCAGCTGGAGAGCTTCAGTATTCCAGAGCTGGGTGTCATTATGAGTGTATCACTGTACTATGTATATGGGATATTCTTGGCTCTATTCATATCATGTTTAGGTTTGCTGTACTGGTCCGACATTATGTAGGATCTTTTTGGCCCTGAGTGGATATGTGTCATACTGCTCCTTCCCCAATACAGCGCCCACTTTTCTCCCTAATGCCCTCAAATACAACACTACAGAAATAATAGTGCCAGTCAAATAGTCCCCCTGAAAATACTAGTATCATACAAAATGAATTGTGAAATGCAGAGTGCCCTCAACAGTTATAGCGCTTCCTTATATTGGCCCAGTACTAATAAAGCCCCCATAGTGCATCCAGTATTACTAATGCCTCCTATAGTTTCCCAGATAAAAATAATGTGCGTCAGTAATAGTGGCCCTGGAGGGCCCCTGGTGATAGCAATGCCCCCTATTGTGCCCCCATTAATAATAATAATGCCCTCTATAGTGCCCCAGCAATAACAATATTGCTCATTTAGTATCTACCAGAAGTAACTAGAGATTAGCAAAGTTCTTGAAAATTCAATTCAGCTGCTTCGCTAAATTTTACAAAAAAATTTGCTTTGTGACAAATTACTTTGTAAGTAGTGGGTACAATGACAGGGAACGGTGATTGCGCAGCTCCCCGTCATTGCACCCCTCAGATGCCACATTCATCACAGCATCTGACATTAATATTAAGGTCTATAGTAAAAAAAAAAAACATACTTACTCTCATCCATTTGAGAGCCCGCCGCCGCCATCTGGATTGAAGATCCAGCGTGAAATCTTGCCCGGCGCGTGATGACGTCATCACGCCGGCTGGTGTGGTGATGTAATGCGTCACCGCACAAGATTTGGCATGGTATATTTAATTAATATGGCAGCGGTGGGCTCTTCCAGCTGAAACGGATGAGGTATGATTTATTTATTTTTTACCCTATTTCAGGGAAAATCGATTCCTTACCACAAAGCACGAGGAGATTCAGCTTCGCAGCAAATCTAATATTTCCTGAAATTCAAATCAAAGTCCATTTTAGACAGTTTGATTCACTCAACACCAGTAATAACATTGCCCCCTGTAATAATAATGCCCCCCAGTAGTATGTTCTCCAAGGTGGACCAGACTAGGAAAATGGTTCAGGCCACTGTATACAAAAAAAGTGTAATCTATAAGAAATATGCAGAAACTTTCACCATACAGTTTTAGTAGAATTTATAGCTGTTGCATTCCCAGGGCAACTTCTACCACCAGGTAGGGAGCTGCCACTGCCCGGGAAGCATGCTGTTGGAAAGGAAGGGGGTGGGGGTGGGGGCCATCGCAGAGGGATGTTCCTAATCTCTGCTCACAGCAACTAGCTTCTTAAACTCCTAGAAGCAGACAACGGGCTCCCCCGAGCAACTGCTGAGAGCTTACATCAACTGCATTGGGAGACCTATCCAGACTCCATCCCTTATTTACATACGAATGGAGTAGAGTTAACGCTCCTGTTTTCAGAGATTTCTGAGTTGTGCTATCTAATCTAAGCAAACACTTTCAATTGCTTTTCAATGACTTTTGTCTCAAGATAACACAATGAGTTAAGAAATTTGAGTTAAGAGCTGGAGTGCTAACCCTGCTCCATATGCCAGTCTCTGGCATATGCTAACATTCCTGTTAGCGAATCCACGATACGTAAAACACTAAACAAGAATAGATTTCATGGGAGGATATCACAGAGGAAGCCACTGCTGTCCAAAAAAACATTGCTGCACGTTTACAGTTTGCACAAGAGTACCTGGATGTTCCACAGCAGTACTGGCAAAATATTCTGTGGACAGATGAAACCAAAGTGGAGTTGTTTGGAAGAAACACACAACATTATGTGTGGAGAAAAAGATGCACAGCACACCAACATCAAAACCTCATCCCAACTGTGAAGTATGGTGGTGGGGGCATCATGGTTTGGGGCTGCTTTTCTGCATCAGGGCCTGGACGGATTGCTATCATCAAAGGAAAAATGAATTTCCAAGTTTATAAAGACATTTTGCAGAAAAACTTAAGGCCATCTGTCTACCAGCTGAAGCTCAACAGAAGATGGGTGTTGCAACAGGACAACGACCCAAAGCATAGAAGTAAATCAGAATGGCTTAAACAGAAGAAAATACGCCTTCTGGAGTGGCCCAGTCAGAGTCCTGACCTCAACCCGATTGAGATGCAGTGGCATGACCTCAAGAAAGCGATTCACACCAGACATCCCAAGAATATTGCTGAACTGAAACAGTTCTGTAAAGAGGAATGGTCAAGAATTACTCCTGACCGTTGTGCACGTCTGATCTGCAACTACAGGAAACGTTTGGTTGAAGTTATTGCTGCCAAAGGAGGTTCAACCAGTTATTAAATCCAAGGGTTCCCATACTTTTTCCACCTGCACTGTGAATGTTTACATGGTATGTTCAATAAAAACATGGTAACATTTAATTCTTTGTGTGTTATTAGTTTAAGAAGACTGTGATTGTCTATTGTTGTGACTTAGATGAAGATCAGATCACATTTTATGACCAATTTGTGCAGAAATCCATATCATTCCAAAGGGTTCACATATTTTTTCTTGCAACTGTATGTCCAAAATACAAAAAGAGCAGTGGTACTCACTATATATTGAACTTCACCACTTTAGGCCTCTTTCACACTACCGTATGGCTATTTCAGTGTTTTGCGGTCCGTTTTTCACGGATCCGCTGTTCTGTTTTTTTTTTGTTTCCGTTTTGGTTCAGTTTTTCCGTATGGCATATACAGTATACAGTAATTACATAGAACAAATTGGGCTGGGCATAACATTTTCAAAAGGTGGTTCTGCAAAAAACGGAACGGATACGGAAGACATATGGATGCATTTTTTTGGAGACCCATTGACTTTAATGGAGCCACGGAACGTGATTTGCGGCCAAATATAGGACATGTTCTATTTTTGCACGGAACGGAGATACGGAAACACAATACATACGGAGTACATTCCATTTTTTTGCGGCCCCATTAAAATGAATGGTTCCGTATACGGACCGCAAAAATTGGACCACAAAACGGAAAAAATAAACGGTAGTGTGAAAGAAGTCTTATTCTTTAAAAAGTCACACAGTAAAGGACGCAGGTTACACATGAAGAGATGCCGTTTCACGTGGTCTGTGATTCATCAAGCCTTTCCCGTCATGATGCTAGCTTGCTTGCAATATATGCCCCTCCTACCATCATCACAATAGTTACATCATAACAATGCAATAAAAAAAAAAAAGCACAGTTGCAATAATACACTTTGGTGATTCTTATCATTTAAATCTAGAGGTCCCATGACATTGGTTTTCATAGGTTGGGGATTTGGTCAGAATGAATGCAGGCAGATACTTATCCATCATGCAATACCATCCAAATTTATTGTGCAGCTGTACAATGATCCCAAACATAAAGCCAATGTCATTAAGAACTATTTTCTTTTATAAAGAAGAACAAGAAGTCCAGGTAGTGATGATTTGGCCCACACAGAGCCCTGATCTCAACATCATCCAGTCTGTCTACGATTACATGAAGGGACAGGAGGAGTGAAGCAAGCCTACATCTGTAGAAGATCTGTGGTTAGTTCTTCAAGGAGTTTTTGAGTTCCTTCAAAAACGAATTGCAAGTGTACATAGAACAATCAATGCTTGGGTGGTCACAGCAAATATTGATTTGATTTAGATTTCTCTTGTCTTTATTCACTTTACATTTTCTTAATTGATAACATCTATTTCTGGCATAGACATAAGGTTAAATTACATAATAAAGGGGTTATCCATAGTCTAACGCATGCCCCCAATGCCCGGGCCCCACATATAGATTATACTTTCCCCGCTCCCCGGCACCTGCATCGCTCCTGATCCCCGCACAGCTGCCGCTGCATCTCCCCGTCGCGTGGATTAAAACATCCAGCAGTGGGGGAGCAGCCAATAGCAGGCCATGGATCAATAGGATCACTGCGCATGCGTGACTATATGCGCTCCTATAGTCTGTGCCACCAGAGAGGCCAGCACATTTTCCTATATTATGCAAGCATGACCACCGCTGCTGGATTACAGGGTGGTCGTAACCCCTGGAAAGGAGCAGTGTATAATGTGATGGAAAAATGAACCTAGCGAGTAAAGGAGCATATATTGATAATCAGAATTCATTAGTAAGTGCCTTGTATTAAAAGACTTTTCCAAGACTTTTGTACCGATGACCTACCCAATTGATAGGTCAGCAGTATCTGATCGGTGGGAGTCCGACACCTTAGACCCCCATCCATCAGCCTCCTGTGTCTGCCGCTGCCTTCTCCGTGTTCACCAAGGACAGTACAGTACATTGTATAACGGCTGTGCTTGGTATCGCGCTCAGCCTCGTTCACTTGAATGGGGCTGAACTGCGTCTAGGCTTTGTGACCAATGAACATGTCGTCACATGGCCTAGGAAAAGCAGCGAGAAGGCTGTGGCACTATTGTGAGCGCCGGTGCCTTCTTAAAAAGCTGATTGACGGAGGTCCCAGGTTTTGGACCCCTTCTGATTAGATACTGATGACCTATCATGACATATCCTTTAACTTTGTGTACATGACAAATGCAATTTTCTGAAATGAGACAACCTCTTTAGGAGGTTGCTGCATATTGTATTATTACATTCACTACATAGTATAAACAGGATGCATTAAAGGGGTTGTCCACAAGACATTTTTTAGAGGTAGGGATGCTACCAATTCAGAATCCATCATAAATTTCAGGCAAATCATAGAGAGACAGAGAAAAAAGACCGGAAAAGAGTACTGCAAGCCACAGTACTTCTAAACCAAAAGAGTACTGAATGTCTCTGTATTACACTTCTCTGAGACATGCAAGTCAGTTCTCCTTCTGAAAGGAAAATTAAATTGAGTGTCTCAAAAGAAAAGTTCCCTGGTTAGCTGAGTGGCCTATGTGGATGCTCTTTCTCATAAGGGAAACAAGCTAGTATGCACAAGGAAAATTGTAGTCCAGTCAACATTGTTCTGTATTTCGGTGAAACATATATATAAATTAGCGTATCTTATTTCTGCTGACACTAGACAGGCACAATGGGGTTCTTTTATCGAGACCAACGTTTTAGACGCCGGTCTTAATACACTTTTTTAATACCACTGCCAGCCTGCCTCCTTTTTAAGAACTGGCGTAAGCAGGGAAAAGTTGCAGATTGCGGTGTATAAATTGCCATATATCTGATAATAAATAACCCCCATGTTACTTTCTGTTTGGAAAGAAAATACAGTGGAGGAAATAATTATTTGACCCCTCACTGATTTTGTAAGTTTGTCCAATGACAAAGAAATGAAAAGTCTCAGAACAGTATCATTTCAATGGTAGGTTTATTGTAACAGTGGCAGATAGCACATCAAAAGGAAAATCGAAAAAATAACTTTAAATAAAAGATAGCAACTGATTTGCATTTCATTGAGTGAAATAAGTATTTGAACCCTCTAACAAAAAAAGACTTAATACTTGGTGGAAAAACCCTTGTTTGCAAGCACAGAGGTCAAACGTTTCTTGTAATTGATGACCAAGTTTGCGCACATTTTAGGAGGAATGTTGGTCCACTCCTCTTTGCAGATCATCTCTAAATCCCTAAGGTTTCGAGGCTGTCTCTGTGCAACTCTGAGCTTGAGCTCCCTCCATAGGTTTTCGATTGGATTAAGGTCCGGAGACTGACTAGGCCACTCCATGACCTTAATGTGCTTCTTCTTGAGCCACTCCTTTGTTGCCTTTGCTGTATGTTTTGTGTCATTGTCGTGCTGGAACACCCATCCACGACCCATTTTCAGTTTCCTGGCAGAGGGAAGGAGGTTGTCGCTCAGGATTTCACGATACATGGCTCCGTCCATTTTCCCGTTTATGCGAATAAGTTGTCCTGTGCCCTTAGCAGAAAAACACCCCCAAAGCAAAATGTTTCCACCCCCATGCTTGACGGTGGGGACGGTGTTTTGGGGGTCATAGGCAGCATTTTTCTTCCTCCAAACACAGCGAGTTGAGTTAATGCCAAAGAGCTCTATTTTGGTCTCATCAGACCACAGCACCTTCTCCCAGTCACTCTCTGAATCATTCAGGTGTTCATTGGCAAACTTCAGACGGGCCTGCACATGTGCCTTCCTGAGCAGGGGGACCTTGCGAGCCCTGCAGGATTTTAATCCATTGCGGTGTAATGTGTTTCCAATGGTTTTCTTGGTGACTGTGGTCCCTGCTAATTTGAGGTCATTAACTAACTCCTCCCGTGTAGTTCTAGGATGCTTTTTCACCTTTCTCAGAACCATTGACACCCCACGAGGTGAGATCTTGCGTGGAGCCCCAGAGCGAGGTCGATTGATGGTCATTTTGTGCTCCTTCCATTTTCGAACAATCGCACCAACAGTTGTCACCTTCTCTCCCAGCTTCTTGCTAATGGTTTTGTAGCCCATTCCAGCCTTGTGCAGGTCTACAATTTTGTCTCTGACATCCTTGGACAGCTCTTTGGTCTTTCCCATGTTGGAGAGTTTGGAGTCTGCTTGATTGATTGATTCTGTGGACAGGTGTCTTTTATACAGGTGACTAGTTAAGACAGGTGTCCTTAATGAGGGTGACTAATTGAGTAGAAGTGTCTAACCACTCTGTGGGAGCCAGAACTCTTAATGGTTGGTAGGGGTTCAAATACTTATTTCACTCAATGAAATGCAAATCAGTTGCTATCTTTTATTTAAAGTTATTTTTTCGATTTTCCTTTTGATGTGCTATCTGCCACTGTTACAATAAACCTACCATTGAAATGATACTGTTCTGAGACTTTTCATTTCTTTGTCATTGGACAAACTTACAAAATCAGTGAGGGGTCAAATAATTATTTCCTCCACTGTATATTTGATTACCATAGGGTATCTGAGAAATATATTCAAATTATATTTTCTTTAAAAAAGAAAAGAACATTAAACCAATCTGATGCCAGCACAAGTAACATATGCTGATTTGCATATGTTTTTCCCAGAAACGCAGAGCAACATTGGCTAGACTACTATACTTCTCATGCATACTAGGTGGTCTCCCTATTGAGAAAGAGCAGTTCCACCACAAAGGCAACTCAGCTAAGGCTACTTTCACACTTGCGTTCGGAGCGGATCCGTCTGGTGTCTGCACAGACGGATCCGCTCCTATAATGCAAACGATGGTATCCGTTCAGAACGGATCCGTCTGCATTATATTTCAGAAAAAAATCTAAGTCTAAAAGTCAGTCAGATGGATCCGTCCTGACTTTGCATTGAAAGTCAATGGGGGACGGATCCGTTTGAAATTGCACAATATTGTGTCAATGTCAAACGGATCCGTCCCCATTGACTTACATTGTAAGTCTGGACGGATCCGTTTGGCTCCGCACGGCCAGGCGGACACCCGAACGCTGCAAGCTGCGTTCGGGTGTCCGCCTGCTGAGCGAAACGGAGGCCAAACGGTGCCAGACTGATGCATTCTGAGCGGATCCGTATCCACTCAGAATGCATTGGGGCTGTACGGATCCGTTCGGAGCCGCTTGTGAGAGCCTTCAAACGGAACTCACAAGCGGAACCCCGAACGCAAGTGTGAAAGTAGCCTAACCAGGACAATGTTTTCTTGAGATAGTCCTTTAGAAAAGAGAACCGACTTGTACATCTCATTCAGAGAAGCATAATATGGGTATGATCAGTCTCCTTTCAGAAGAGAACTGGCTTGTATATTTCTATTCCAGTGGAATATTATGCATTCTCTCTCATATTTTACAGCATTCCTTGTCTTTAGAAAAAAATATATCCTGGACTACCCCTTTAAACTCCCAGTTCAAATCCATGCAGGAGATTTGGAATGAAAAAATTAAGTGAAAAGAATTTGGCACTTTGAAACAATGTAGTGTTCTAACATAGATATTTCCTTTGAGGGTACGGCCACATGGTGCAGTTAGTTGCAGGTGGCCAAGCTATGCATTAGCCAACCCACATGATTTTGCTGTAAAATCATGCAGCCAAAGGTTGAGTGGGCTCTGCTGTGTGCAGCCACCCATGTCGTGTTGTCATACCCTAACAGGGGGTTCAGACCTGAGCGTTCTGAAACGAGCGCTCTGTATGCGCGATTGTACGGGCGTTTACAATCGCGCATACAGAGACAGGCATGCACACATTGTCGCGCGTTCCCGAATATCTATGTGCGGGAACGCGCGACAAACGCCCAAAAAAAAGCTCAAGTACTTGATTATGCGTCAGGCGTTTTACAGCGCGATCGTACGCGCTGTAAAACGCCCAGGTGAGAACCATTCCCATAGGGAAGCATTGGTTTTCATGTGTTGAGCGTTTTGCAGCGCGTTTGAACGCGCTGTAAAACGCTCAGGTGTGAACTTAGGGTAAGGGTATGGTCACATGGGGCACATTTTCTTTTCCATAGCAAAGTTTAAAAGTCAATGGCAAAACACTATTCGAAAGGATGAAATCCATAGTGGACGTCTACAGCATAAACGGACGTTGCCGATTTACAATTCGCACTGCAGATCAATTTACATTCTATATTTGTGATGCAAAAATATATCTGTGGATGAAATTCATTTAAATCTCATCCATTTTGTTGCTAGAGTGAGACACTGACGATTTGCCACATTCAAACCTGCTGTGGCAAATTCACATCATATCCGTCCCATGTGGAAATACGCGGGAAGCGACATGCATGGCCATTGCCCTTCTGTACTCTACACTGAGATGAATGGAGGATATTACTAATTGTACTGTATAGTCAGTGTTGAGTAGCATGACCTGGAATGAAAGTCAGAATTTTCTAGATCCAAGGCCACCTATTAAGATTCCAAATGCACATTACAAGTGCTATAGAACAATGATATCCAACGGTGCTGTCTCTTGTGTTCCCGTCATGACCAGCTAACTTAATTTTCTCGTTTTTGTTTATTATTTTTTTGCTTCTTTAGTTATGCACAGTGATTTCTGAAATAATTTCCACTGTGCAAAGTATTAAGCCAAGCCGTGTTTTCGTAATTGCTTCAGTCGTCGCTTGTAGTTCATAGGATACATGTTGCCTTTTACAGCTGAGTAGGTACTTACAATATTTTTTTTTGATATTTAGGCCTCTTTCACATGAGCGTGAAGGATTAGGTCTGGATGCATTCAAGGTGCGTTCAGTGAAACTTGCACTATTTTGCAAGCAAGTTCAGTCAGTTTTGTCTGCTATTGCGTTCAGTTTTTTCCACGCGGGTGCAATGCGTTTTCATGTGTTTTTCACGCGTGTGATAAAAAACGGAAGGTTTACAAACAACATCTCCTAGCAACTATCAGTGAAAAACGCATTGCATCCGCACTTGCTTCCCGATGCAATGAGTTTTTCACTGAAGCCCCATTTACTTCTATGGGGTCAGGGCTGTGTGAAAAACACTGAATATAGAACATGCTGCTTTTTTCACACAACGCAGAACTGATGAATGAAAATAAACGCTCATGTACGCAGACACATTGAAATAATGGGTCAGGCTTTTTCACCAGTATATTTTTCAATTTAGTCAGGTACTTACAGCAGATACTGCAACTTGATGTATTTTTCTATCGTGTTGCTAGAAAATGTAAATTATGTAACTGCATTTCAACTGCATTTTTATGAAAAAATCCCCAATTTACCAAAAATTTGGAAAACTCAATTTTAAAAATTTCTATTTCTCTGCTTTTAAAACAGAAAGTGATACCTCATAAAATATTTATTACTTAATATTCCCCATATGTCTACTTTATGTTGGCATCATTTTGTAAATGTCATTTTATTTTTTTAGGACGTTAGAAGGCTTAAAATTGTAGAAAAAACCCACTTTTAAAGGACCATTTCAGTTCTGAGGTCAGTTTGTGGGGCTTACATAGAAACCCTGCCAGAAACTCTCCCTCACAGCCGAGCACAGAATGATGTTCTTCTTGTTCTGCTAGGACACCTCCCTGCCTGCTGCAGCACTGATTGGCTCATCCTGGCATACCTTCACCCACTTCTTCCTCTCAGGGTCATGTGAGAACCCTTCTTATTCCTCCCTAGTGCTTTTTTTAGATTGACATGTGCACTGAAATGGCGCCATGCACTGTTTTAGTGGATTCGTCCGAAACTAACCCCGAAAGATTCGGGTTCATCTATCGTCTGAAAAATAGCAAAGTTTGGACCAATATTCAAACACTGGTACGGGGCAGTGCCACCCAATCAGAGGTCAAACTGTAAGGTGGTGCTTCCCCAACTTTGCGGTCCACATTAAAATCACATTGAAACCCCAATCAGAATTAAGAACATTACATTAAAAAATAATTGATATCAATAAACATCCGAGGATATTTCAGTATATCATATTTTTACATGTATAACTCAGCCACATAATGACAGAATATTCCTGGGTCACTGCTCATAAACAATCTCTGAACAAAGAAGTGTGAGATATTAGAGAAGTCTGGAAGGGGATTTGAGTTTGTCTCGATTGGTTTTGACTAGAGATGAGCAAACTCTTTAATGCAAAGACAGCATTAGAAATGTCAAAGTGACAGTGACATACAGTACATAGCTGTGGGTAAACAAATTGTCGATGGTGTTAACAAACAGCTTGTTTTTAAACACACTACACTGTTGAATTTCTTATGCTTTTTCAAAATGAAAAAATATTCCACATATTATCCCTTATTGGGGGTAGATACCACACTTGTATAGTTTTTCTTGTGTTTTAATACTGAGATTTTTTTTTTAAAACCTTGAAAAAAAAATAATTTCATCACCATATTCGTCACCATATTCTGACCTCTAACTTTTTCGTAGTTATGCGTACAGAGCTATGTGATGGCTCATTTCTTTGCAGGGCGATCTTTACTTTTCTGTGATACCATTTTGAAGTGTTTGTACCTTTTTGATCACTTTTTTAAAAAACTTTTGGGGAGTTGAAGTGACAAAAAATGGCGAATTCCCCATTTTTATTTTTATTTTCCATTACGCCATTTGCCGTATGGGATTAATATTGTTAAAATTTATTATTACGGGTGTTTTTGCATGATGTGGTGATGTGCCCATGTGCATATTTTTTTTTATTGGTTATGTATTTTGATTTTCGGGAAAGGGGATATTTGTACTTTTATTTTTTATAGTTTTCAAAACTTTTTTTTTTAGATATTTTTTTAACTCACCCTGGTTGAATATAACTGGTAATCATTAGATTGCTCATTGTGTTCATTGATCATTGAACACTTCATTGAACACTTCATTTTCAATATAACAATACAGTGCTGCCACCTAGTGACCTGTATTGGTGTAATACACTAATAGCGGCTGAAGCTTGCTTGAGGCTTCTGGCTAGTAGTATTGTGTAACAGGTCCCTGATCTTAGCCGGGGAACACTGTTACTGGAGCAGGAGCTCCCTTGACTGGACTGCTCAGATGCCATAGTCACATTCGACCACGCCATCTGAGGGGTAAAATGTATGCAATTGCATACATGTGCCGCAGGTCTCTGCTGGCTATGGCACCCGCTGCACACTCGAATGGGCGCCATTTTTAAAGATGTGGCTTCCAACATATATGTATGGCAGAGGTCGCAAAAGGGTAAATGTCATGTTAACTTTCACAGGTAAATTATTGCCCTACACTCTTTATTGGTGTACTAATCACCTATATGTTGGTATAATTAAATTGAACAATCCCCCAAAAATTCCAACTGTCTGGATTTTAAATAATTTTAAACAGATGATTAAGGCCTAATGCTCAGTTTCACTTTATCACTCACAGGTAAATTGTAAATTGTTATGACAGCTCAAGGGGGGGCTACATAATAATATTATTATTTACTTGAAAGCTCTGTTAATTCCACGGCACTGTACTTGAAGAGGAGGTTACAAATACATAGTATAAAAATACAATAATAAACAGACCGGCATAGAGGGGGAAAGGACCCTGCCCGCAAGAATTCACAATCTCCTAGGGAAGGGGGAAGAAAGTAGTAGGTGAGGGTAAATGCTGTTTATTTGGCTGTGTGGTGGCAGCATGCTTATTGCAGGTGGTACTGTAGGCTTTCCTGAAGAATTGGGTTTTCAAGTTACTTTTGAAGGTTTGGATGTTGTAGGAGAGTCTGATGTGCTGAGGTAGTGAGTTGAAGAGTATGGGAGAGGCACATGACAAATCTAGTAGTTGATTTTGTAAAGAACAGATGAGAGGCCAACAGAGAAGTAGGTCCTGTGAGGATCGAAGATTACGTGTGGGTATGTATCGAGAAAGCAGGTTAGAGATGTAAGGACAGGTTATGAACGGCCTTATATGTAGTTGTTAGCATTTTAAACTGAATTCGCTGGGCAATGGGGAGTCAGTTAAAGGAATGGCAGAGGGGAGAGGCAGTGGAGAAATGGAGGGAGAGGTGGACTAACCAGGCGGCAGAGTTGAGAGACTGCTAGATGGGAGGCCACATAAGAGAATTTTGCAGTAGTCTAGGCAGGATATGATGAGGGAATGAGCTAGCATTTTAGTTGACGCAGGGGTGAGGAAGGAGCAAATACAAGAGATGTTCTTAAATTGAAAGCGGCAAGTGGAGGTGAAGGTTTGAATGTGTGGCTAAAGGAACAGGGCAGAACCAAATGTTATACCCAGGCAGCTGACCTGAAAGACTGGTTGTGTTATTACAGTAACTGTAATGAACAGGTCAGGTAGGGGGGCTGAGTGACATGGCGGAAAGACAATGAATTCAGTTTTATCCATGTTGAGTTTTAGGAAGTGGGAGGAGAAGAATGAAGATATAGTTAACAGACACAATAAGATTCTGGATAGCAGACGAGTGACATCTTGACCAGATAGGTAGATTTGAGTGTTGTCAGCATAGATATGGTATTGGAAGCCACGGGACTCTGTGAGCTGTCCCAGGACCATTATATAAATGGAGAAAAGTACGACACCCAGGACAGAGCCTTGAGGAACATCAATAGAAAGGGTGGGCATGATGAGGTGGTGAAGGAATGGGAAACATTGAAGGTTCTGTTGGTGAGGTACGAGGAGATCCAGGAGAGAGCTAGGTTTTTAGTGACTAGGGAAGAGAGGGTTTGTAACAGGAGAGAGTGGTCAACAGTATCAAAGGCAGAGGAAAGGTCAAGGAGGTGGAGCACAGAGTAATGAGGTTTTGGAAGTTAGCAGATCATTTGCGACTTTGATTAGGGCAGTTTCAGTGGAATGATTGAGTCTGAAGCTGGATTGCAGCTAATCAAAAAGTGAGTGGGATAAAAGGTAGGAGGACAGTTCGAGATGGACATGTTTTTCTAGGAGTTTTAATGTAAGTGTTAGCAGTGAGATTATGCCATAGAGGGATAAAGAGCATAGGTCTAGGGAGGGCTTCTTGAGTATGTGTGTGGTTGTTGCATGTTTAAAAATACATATTAGGTGATTTAATAAATAAAATATTAGGCAGGTGCTTTAAGGCTGATTGGTGTATAATGAGATTTTTCATAACTTACTACCTGCTATAACTGATAACAAGACTTCTATGTTTTCAGGCTTAAAATGTCTCTATTTTATACTGTTGAAAATGAGAACTGTACCAGATGCTGGTACAGATGTTGATAGTTAATAAGCAATAAGATAGAAAACTTGATCATACAAGGAAGTCCAAAAGAAACAAATGTCTTGTTTAGGGATGAGCGAACTCGAACTGTATAGTTCGGGTTCGTACCGAATTTTGGGGTGTCCGTGACACGGACCCGAACCCGGACATTTTCGTAAAAGTCCGGGTTCGGGTTCGGTGTTCGTCGCTTTCTTCGCGCTTTTGTGACGCTTTCTTGGCGCTTTTTGAAAGGCTGCAAAGCAGCCAATCAACAAGCGTCATACTACTTGCCCCAAGAGGCCATCACAGCCATGCCTACTATTGGCATGGCTGTGATTGGCCAGAGCACCATGTGACCCAGCCTCTATTTAAGCTGGAGTCACATAGCGCCGCCCGTCACTCTGCTCTGATTAGCGTAGGGAGAGGTTGCGGCTGCGACAGTAGGGCGAGATTAGGCAGATTAACTCCTCCAAAGGACTTGATTAACTGATCGATCTGCAGCTGTGGATCATTGAGCTGCTGATCCTCAATTGCTCACTGTTTTTAGGCTGCACAGACCGTTTGTCAGTCTCATTTTTCTGGGGTGATCGGCGGCCATTTTGTGTCTTGTGGTGCGCCAGCACAAGCTGCGACCAAGTGCATTTAACCCTCAATGGTGTGGTTGTTTTTTGGCTAAAGCCTACATCAGGGTGAAGCTGTCACACCAAGTGCATTTAACCAGCAATAGTCTGTTCATTTTTTGGCCATATACAAAATCAGGGGCAAGCTGCGCCTGTCACCAAGTGCATTTAACCCTCAATGGTGTGGTTGTTTTTTGGCTAAAGCCTACATCAGGGTGAAGCTGTCACACCAAGTGCATTTAACCAGCAATAGTCTGTTCATTTTTTGGCCATATACAAAATCAGGGGCAAGCTGCGCCTGTCACCAAGTGCATTTAACCCTCAATGGTGTGGTTGTTTTTTGGCTAAAGCCTACATCAGGGTGAAGCTGTCACACCAAGTGCATTTAACCAGCAATAGTCTGTTCATTTTTTGGCCATATACAAAATCAGGGGCAAGCTGCGCCTGTCACCAAGTGCATTTAACCCTCAATGGTGTGGTTGTTTTTTGGCTAAAGCCTACATCAGGGTGAAGCTGTCACACCAAGTGCATTTAACCAGCAATAGTCTGTTCATTTTTTGGCCATATCCCAGTCTAATTCTGTCACTAAATCCATACCGGTCACCCAGCGCCTAAATACTAGGCCTCAAATTTATATCCAGCTAAATCTGTCCCTAGTGCTGTAGCTGGGCGAGTTATTTAGTGTCCGTTCAAGCACATTTCTTGTTCTGGGTTGAAATACAATTCTCAATTTAGCAATTTCATAATTTAGTGGTTCCTGCTATATCAGAGCTCTTTGAAATCTATCCCAAAAAGGGTATATAATATTGAAGGTGCACATAGGGTCATTCAGAGTAACTTCACACACACCCGCTACTGTGTATTTCCAAGTCTAATTCTGTCACTAAATCCATACCGGTGACCCAGCGCCTAAATACTAGGCCTCAAATTTAATTCCCTCTAAATCTCTCGTTACCCACCGCTGTACTGTTGTTGCTGGGCAAGATATTTAGTGTCCGTCAAAGCACATTTTTTGTTCTGGGTTGAAGTACAATTCCCAATTTAGCAATTTCATAATTTAGTGGTTTCTGCTATATCAGAGCTATTTGAAATCTATCCCAAAAAGGGTATATAATATTGAAGGTGCACATAGGGTCATTCAGAATAACTTCACACACACCCGCTACTGTGTATTTCCAAGTCTAATTCTGTCACTAAACCCATACCTGTCACCCAGCGCCTAAATACTAGGCCTCAAATTTAAATCCCTCTAAATCTCTCGTTACCGTTGTCCTGTTGTAGCTGGGAAAGTTATTTAGTGCCCGTCAAAGCACATTTTTTGTTCTGGGTTGAAGTACAATTCCCAATTTAGCAATTTCATAATTTAGTGGTTCCTGCTATATCAGAGCTATTTGAAATCTATCCCAAAAAGGGTATATAATATTGAAGGTGCACATAGGGTCATTCAGAATAACTTCACACACACCCGCTACTGTGTATTTCCAAGTCTAATTCTGTCACTAAATCCATACCGGTGACCCAGCGCCTAAATACTAGGCCTCAAATTTAATTCCCTCTAAATCTCTCGTTACCCACCGCTGTACTGTTGTTGCTGGGCAAGATATTTAGTGTCCGTCAAAGCACATTTTTTGTTCTGGGTTGAAGTACAATTCCCAATTTAGCAATTTCATAATTTAGTGGTTTCTGCTATATCAGAGCTATTTGAAATCTATCCCTAAAAGGGTATATAATATTGAAGGTGCACATAGGGTCATTCAGAATAACTTCACACACACCCGCTACTGTGTATTTCCAAGTCTAATTCTGTCACTAAATCCATACCGGTGACCCAGCGCCTAAATACTAGGCCTCAAATTTAATTCCCTCTAAATCTCTCGTTACCCACCGGTGTACTGTTGTTGCTGGGCAAGATATTTAGTGTCCGTCAAAGCACATTTTTTGTTCTGGGTTGAAGTACAATTCCCAATTTAGCAATTTCATAATTTAGTGGTTTCTGCTATATCAGAGCTATTTGAAATCTATCCCTAAAAGGGTATATAATATTGAAGGTGCACATAGGGTCATTCAGAATAACTTCACACACACCCGCTACTGTGTATTTCCAAGTCTAATTCTGTCACTAAATCCATACCGGTGACCCAGCGCCTAAATACTAGGCCTCAAATTTAATTCCCTCTAAATCTCTCGTTACCCACCGGTGTACTGTTGTTGCTGGGCAAGATATTTAGTGTCCGTCAAAGCACATTTTTTGTTCTGGGTTGAAGTACAATTCCCAATTTAGCAATTTCATAATTTAGTGGTTTCTGCTATATCAGAGCTATTTGAAATCTATCCCTAAAAGGGTATATAATATTGAAGGTGCACATAGGGTCATTCAGAATAACTTCACACACACGCTTCTGTGCATTTCCAAGTCTAATTCTGTCACTAAATCCATACCGGTGACCCAGCGCCTAAATACTAGGCCTCAAATTTAAATCCCTCTAAATCTCTCGTTACCCACCACTGTACTGTTGTTGCTGGGCAAGATATTTAGTGTCCGTCAAAGCACATTTTTTGTTCTGGGTTGAAGTACAATTCCCAATTTAGCAATTTCATAATTTAGTGGTTTCTGCTATATCAGAGCTATTTGAAATCTATCCCTAAAAGGGTATATAATATTGAAGGTGCACATAGGGTCATTCAGAATAACTTCACACACACGCTTCTGTGCATTTCCAAGTCTAATTCTGTCACTAAATCCATACCGGTGACCCAGCGCCTAAATACTAGGCCTCAAATTTAAATCCCTCTAAATCTCTCGTTACCCACCGCTGTACTGTTGTTGCTGGGCAAGATATTTAGTGTCCGTCAAAGCACATTTTTTGTTCTGGGTTGAAGTACAATTCCCAATTTAGCAATTTCATAATTTAGTGGTTTCTGCTATATCAGAGCTATTTGAAATCTATCCCTAAAAGGGTATATAATATTGAAGGTGCACATAGGGTCATTCAGAATAACTTCACACACACGCTTCTGTGCATTTCCAAGTCTAATTCTGTCACTAAATCCATACCGGTGACCCAGCGCCTAAATACTAGGCCTCAAATTTAAATCCCTCTAAATCTCTCGTTACCCACCGCTGTACTGTTGTTGCTGGGCAAGATATTTAGTGTCCGTCAAAGCACATTTTTTGTTCTGGGTTGAAGTACAATTCCCAATTTAGCAATTTCATAATTTAGTGGTTTCTGCTATATCAGAGCTATTTGAAATCTATCCCTAAAAGGGTATATAATATTGAAGGTGCACATAGGGTCATTCAGAATAACTTCACACACACGCTTCTGTGCATTTCCAAGTCTAATTCTGTCACTAAATCCATACCGGTGACCCAGCGCCTAAATACTAGGCCTCAAATTTAAATCCCTCTAAATCTCTCGTTACCCACCGCTGTACTGTTGTTGCTGGGCAAGATATTTAGTGTCCGTCAAAGCACATTTTTTGTTCTGGGTTGAAGTACAATTCCCAATTTAGCAATTTCATAATTTAGTGGTTTCTGCTATATCAGAGCTATTTGAAATCTATCCCTAAAAGGGTATATAATATTGAAGGTGCACATAGGGTCATTCAGAATAACTTCACACACACGCTTCTGTGCATTTCCAAGTCTAATTCTGTCACTAAATCCATACCGGTCACCCAGCGCCTAAATACTAGGCCTCAAATTTATATCCCGCTGAATTTGAATACAATACATTGGGCCAAATAATATATTTGTTGTTGTGGTGAACCATAACAATGAGAAAAACATCTAGTAAGGGACGCGGACGTGGACATGGTCGTGGTGGTGTTAGTGGACCCTCTGGTGCTGGGAGAGGACGTGGCCGTTCTGCCACATCCACACGTCCTAGTGTACCAACTACCTCAGGTCCCAGTAGCCGCCAGAATTTACAGCGATATATGGTGGGGCCCAATGCCGTTCTAAGGATGGTAAGGCCTGAGCAGGTACAGGCATTAGTCAATTGGGTGGCCGACAGTGGATCCAGCACGTTCACATTATCTCCCACCCAGTCTTCTGCAGAAAGCGCACAGATGGCGCCTGAAAACCAACCCCATCAGTCTGTCACATCACCCCCATGCATACCAGGGAAACTGTCTCAGCCTCAAGTTATGCAGCAGTCTCTTATGCTGTTTGAAGACTCCGCTGGCAGGGTTTCCCAAGGGCATCCACCTAGCCCTTCCCCAGCGGTGAAAGACATAGAATGCACTGACGCACAACCACTTATGTTTCCTGATGATGAGGACATGGGAATACCACCTCAGCATGTCTCTGATGATGACGAAACACAGGTGCCAACTGCTGCGTCTTTCTGCAGTGTGCAGACTGAACAGGAGGTCAGGGATCAAGACTGGGTGGAAGACGATGCAGGGGACGATGAGGTCCTAGACCCCACATGGAATGAAGGTCGTGCCACTGACTTTCACAGTTCGGAGGAAGAGGCAGTGGTGAGACCGAGCCAACAGCGTAGCAAAAGAGGGAGCAGTGGGCAAAAGCAGAACACCCGCCGCCAAGAGACTCCGCCTGCTACTGACCGCCGCCATCTGGGACCGAGCACCCCAAAGGCAGCTTCAAGGAGTTCCCTGGCATGGCACTTCTTCAAACAATGTGCTGACGACAAGACCCGAGTGGTTTGCACGCTGTGCCATCAGAGCCTGAAGCGAGGCATTAACGTTCTGAACCTGAGCACAACCTGCATGACCAGGCACCTGCATGCAAAGCATGAACTGCAGTGGAGTAAACACCTTAAAACCAAGGAAGTCACTCAGGCTCCCCCTGCTACCTCTTCTGCTGCTGCCGCCTCGGCCTATTCTGCTGCTGCCGCCTCGGCCTCTTCCTCCGCCTCTGGAGGAACGTTGGCACCTGCCGCCCAGCAAACAGGGGATGTACCACCAACACCACCACCACCACCTCCGTCACCAAGCGTCTCAACCATGTCACACGCCAGCGTTCAGCTCTCCATCTCACAAACATTTGATAGAAAGCGTAAATTCCCACCTAGCCACCCTCGATCCCTGGCCCTGAATGCCAGCATTTCTAAACTACTGGCCTATGAAATGCTGTCATTTAGGCTGGTGGACACAGACAGCTTCAAACAGCTCATGTCGCTTGCTGTCCCACAGTATGTTGTTCCCAGCCGGCACTACTTCTCCAAGAGAGCCGTGCCTTCCCTGCACAACCAAGTATCCGATAAAATCAAGTGTGCACTGCGCAACGCCATCTGTAGCAAGGTCCACCTAACCACAGATACGTGGACCAGTAAGCACGGCCAGGGACGCTATATCTCCCTAACTGCACACTGGGTAAATGTAGTGGCAGCTGGGCCCCAGGCGGAGAGCTGTTTGGCGCACGTCCTGCCGCCGCCAAGGATCGCAGGGCAACATTCTTTGCCTCCTGTTGCCACCTCCTCCTTCTCGGCTTCCTCCTCCTCTTCTTCCACCTGCTCATCCAGTCAGCCACACACCTTCACCACCAACTTCAGCACAGCCCGGGGTAAACGTCAGCAGGCCATTCTGAAACTCATATGTTTGGGGGACAGGCCCCACACCGCACAGGAGTTGTGGCGGGGTATTGAACAACAGACCGACGAGTGGTTGCTGCCGGTGAGCCTCAAGCCCGGCCTGGTGGTGTGTGATAATGGGCGAAATCTCGTTGCAGCTCTGGGACTAGCCAATTTGACGCACATCCCTTGCTTGGCGCATGTGCTGAATTTGGTGGTGCAGAAGTTCATTCACAACTACCCCGACATGTCAGAGCTGCTGCATAAAGTGCGGGCCGTCTGTTCGCGCTTCCGGCGTTCACATCCTGCCGCTGCTCGCCTGTCTGCGCTACAGCGTAACTTCGGCCTTCCCGCTCACCGCCTCATATGCGACGTGCCCACCAGGTGGAACTCCACCTTGCACATGCTGGACAGACTGTGCGAGCAGCAGCAGGCCATAGTGGAGTTTCAGCTGCAGCACGCACGGGTCAGTCGCACTACAGAACAGCACCACTTCACCACCAATGACTGGGCCTCCATGCGAGACCTGTGTGCCCTGTTGCGCTGTTTCGAGTACTCCACCAACATGGCCAGTGGCGATGACACCGTTATCAGCGTTACAATACCACTTCTATGTCTCCTTGAGAAAACACTTAGGGCGATGATGGAACAGGAGGTGGCCCAGGAGGAGGAGGAGGAGGATGAGGAAGAGGGGTCATTTTTAGCACTTTCAGGCCAGTCTCTTCGAAGTGACTCAGAGGGAGGTTTTTTGCAACAGCAGAGGCCAGGTACAAATGTGGCCAGCCAGGGCCCACTACTGGAGGACGAGGAGGACGAGGATGAGGAGGAGGTGGAGGAGGATGAGGATGAAGCATGGTCACAGCGGGGTGGCACCCAACGCAGCTCGGGTCCATCACTGGTGCGTGGCTGGGGGGAAAGGCAGGACGATGACGATACGCCTCCCACAGAGGACAGCTTGTCCTTACCCCTGGGCAGCCTGGCACACATGAGCGACTACATGCTGCAGTGCCTGCGCAACGACAGCAGAGTTGCCCACATTTTAACCTGTGCGGACTACTGGGTTGCCACCCTGCTGGATCCACGCTACAAAGACAATGTGCCCACCTTACTTCCTGCACTGGAGCGTGATAGGAAGATGCGCGAGTACAAGCGCACGTTGGTAGACGCGCTACTGAGAGCATTCCCAAATGTCACAGGGGAACAAGTGGAAGCCCAAGGCCAAGGCAGAGGAGGAGCAAGAGGTCGCCAAGGCAGCTGTGTCACGGCCAGCTCCTCTGAGGGCAGGGTTAGCATGGCAGAGATGTGGAAAACTTTTGTCAACACGCCACAGCTAACTGCACCACCACCTGATACGCAACGTGTTAGCAGGAGGCAACATTTCACTAACATGGTGGAACAGTACGTGTGCACACCCCTCCACGTACTGACTGATGGTTCGGCCCCATTCAACTTCTGGGTCTCTAAATTGTCCACGTGGCCAGAGCTAGCCTTTTATGCCTTGGAGGTGCTGGCCTGCCCGGCAGCCAGCGTTTTGTCTGAACGTGTATTCAGCACGGCAGGGGGCGTCATTACAGACAAACGCAGCCGCCTGTCTACAGCCAATGTGGACAAGCTGACGTTCATAAAAATGAACCAGGCATGGATCCCACAGGACCTGTCCGTCCCTTGTCCAGATTAGACATTAACTACCTCCCCATAACCATATATTATTGGACTCCAGGGCACTTCCTCATTCAATCCTATTTTTATTTTCATTTTACCATTATATTGCGATGCTACCCAAAGTTGAATGAACCTCTCCTCTGCCTGTGTGCTAGGCCTAAATATATGCCAATGGACTGTTGCAGTGGTGGCTGACATGAAGCCTGATTCTCTGCTATGACATGCAGACTAATTCTCTGCTGACATGAAGCCAGATTGTCTGTTACGGGACCTCTCTCCTCTGCCTGGGTGCTGGGCCTAAATTTATGACCATGGACTGTTGCAGTGGTGGCTGACGTGAAGCCTGATTCTCTGCTATGACATGCAGACTGATTCTCTGCTGACATGAAGCCAGATCGTCTGTTACGGGACCTCTCTGCTCTGCCTGTGTGCTAGGCCTAAATATATGCCAATGGACTGTTGCAGTGGTGGGTGACGTGAAGCCTCATTCTCTGCTATGACATGCAGACTGATTCTCTGCTGACATGAAGCCAGATTGTCTGTTACGGGACCTCTCTGCTCTGCCTGTGTGCTAGGCCTAAATATATGCCAATGGACTGTTGCAGTGGTGGGTGACGTGAAGCCTCATTCTCTGCTATGACATGCAGACTGATTCTCTGCTGACATGAAGCCAGATCCTCTGTTACGGGAGCTCTCTCCTCTGCCTGGGTGCTGGGCCTAAATTTATGACAATTGACTGTTGCAGTGGTGGGTGACGTGAAGCCTGATTCTCTGCTATGATATGAAGACTGATTCTCTGCTGACATGAAGCCAGATTGTCTGTTACGGGACCTTTCTCCTCTGCCTGGGTTCTGGGCCTAAATTTATGAAAATTGACTCTTACAGTGGTGGGTGACGTGAAGCCTGATTCTCTGCTATGATATGAAGACTGATTCTCTGCTGACATGAAGCCAGATTCTCTGTTACGGGACCTCTCTCCTCTGCCTGGGTGCTGGGCCTAAATTTATGACAATGGACTGTTGCAGTGGTGGCTGACGTGAAGCCTGATTCTCTGCTATGACATGCAGACTGATTCTCTGCTGTCATGAAGCCAGATTGTCTGTTACGGGACCTCTCTGCTCTGCCTGTGTGCTAGGCCTAAATATATGCCAATGGACTGTTGCAGTGGTGGCTGACGTGAAGCCTCATTCTCTGCTATGACATGCAGACTGATTCTCTGCTGTCATGAAGCCAGATTGTCTGTTACGGGACCTCTCTGCTCTGCCTGTGTGCTAGGCCTAAATATATGCCAATGGACTGTTGCAGTGGTGGGTGACGTGAAGCCTCATTCTCTGCTATGACATGCAGACTGATTCTCTGCTGACATGAAGCCAGATTGTCTGTTACGGGACCTCTCTGCTCTGCCTGTGTGCTAGGCCTAAATATATGCCAATGGACTGTTGCAGTGGTGGGTGACGTGAAGCCTCATTCTCTGCTATGACATGCAGACTGATTCTCTGCTGACATGAAGCCAGATTGTCTGTTACGGGACCTCTCTGCTCTGCCTGTGTGCTAGGCCTAAATATATGCCAATGGACTGTTGCAGTGGTGGGTGACGTGAAGCCTCATTCTCTGCTATGACATGCAGACTGATTCTCTGCTGACATGAAGCCAGATTGTCTGTTACGGGACCTCTCTGCTCTGCCTGTGTGCTAGGCCTAAATATATGCCAATGGACTGTTGCAGTGGTGGGTGACGTGAAGCCTCATTCTCTGCTATGACATGCAGACTGATTCTCTGCTGACATGAAGTCAGATTGTCTGTTACGGGACCTCTCTGCTCTGCCTGTGTGCTAGGCCTAAATATATGCCAATGGACTGTTGCAGTGGTGGGTGACGTGAAGCCTCATTCTCTGCTATGACATGCAGACTGATTCTCTGCTGACATGAAGCCAGATCCTCTGTTACGGGAGCTCTCTCCTCTGCCTGGGTGCTGGGCCTAAATTTATGACAATTGACTGTTGCAGTGGTGGGTGACGTGAAGCCTGATTCTCTGCTATGATATGAAGACTGATTCTCTGCTGACATGAAGCCAGATTGTCTGTTACGGGACCTTTCTCCTCTGCCTGGGTTCTGGGCCTAAATTTATGAAAATTGACTCTTACAGTGGTGGGTGACGTGAAGCCTGATTCTCTGCTATGATATGAAGACTGATTCTCTGCTGACATGAAGCCAGATTCTCTGTTACGGGACCTCTCTCCTCTGCCTGGGTGCTGGGTAGTGTTGAGCGCGAATATTCGAAAAGCAAATTTTTTTCGCGAATATCGCAACTTCGCGATTTCGCGAATATTTCGAATATAGTGCTATATATTCGTAAAAACGAATATTCGTTTTTTGTTTCCCCCCCCCCCCCCACAAAATTACAGTACACATATAATTGATTGTTTCCCAAAGGTCCAACAGCTCAGATCTTACTCACATTGCCTAGAAAGTGATTGAGGCGCGAATCTTCGTAAGGCGATTTTATTAGCGCACATGCGAATATCGGCACGTCCCAGAACAGAGGCAAAGGGCTTTGCATTCATACATTAGTGAATTGAGTTGCGAATCTTCGTAAGGCGATTTTATTAGCGCACATGCGAATATCTACACTTGTCCCAGAACAGAGGCAAAGGGCTTTGCATTCATACATTAGTGATTGAATTGAGCTGCGAATCTTCGTAAGGCGATTTTATTAACGCAAATGCAAATATCTACACTTGTCCCCAGAACAGAGAGGCAAAGGCCTGTGCATTCATATAGTATAGCACCATATTCGCGAATACGTAGAACTTCGTAAAAGTCGATTTACGAATATTCGTATTTTTTATTTTACTTTCCACCTTACAGATTACATTGATCTGTACTCTGTCAACTACTGTCATCACCCCCCACTGTATCTCGATTGATTCCCAAAAGTCTCACATTCCCTAGAAAGTGATTGAGGTGCGAATCTTCGTAAGGCGATTTTATTAGCGCACATGCGAATATCTACACTTGTCCCAGAACAGAGGCAAAGGGCATTGCATTCATACATTAGTGATTGAATTGAGTTGCGAATCTTCGTAAGGCGATTTCATTAGCGCACATGTGAATTTTGCATAGCATATGTATTATGCGATAATTCGAATTATCGCATATGCGAAATAATAACGAATTTGAATAATCGCGAATATTTTACGAATATTCTTTCGAATATTCACAAAATTTCGCGAATTCGAATATGGGACATGCCGCTCAACACTAGTGCTGGGCCTAAATTTATGACAATGGACTGTTGCAGTGGTGGGTGACGTGAAGCCTGATTCTCTGCTATGACATGCAGACTGATTCTCTGCTGACATGAAGCCAGATTGTCTGTTACGGGACCTCTCTCCTCTGCCTGGGTGCTGGGCCTAAATATATGCCAATGGACTGTTGCAGTGGTGGCTGACGTGAAGCCTCATTCTCTGCTATGACATGCAGACTAATTCTCTGCTGACATGAAGACAGATTCTCTGTTACGGGACCTCTCTCCTCTGCCTGGGTGCCGGGGCCTAAATATCTGAGAATGGACTGTTCCAGTGGTGGCTGACGTGAAGCCTCATTCTCTGCTATGACATGCAGACTAATTCTCTGCTGACATGAAGACAGATTCTCTGTTACGGGACCTCCCTCCTCTGCCTGGGTGCTGGGCCTAAATATATGCCAATGGACTGTTGCAGTGGTGGCTGACGTGAAGCCTCATTCTCTGCTATGACATGCAGACTAATTCTCTGCTGACATGAAGACAGATTCTCTGTTACGGGACCTCCCTCCTCTGCCTGGGTGCTGGGCCTAAATATATGCCAATGGACTGTTGCAGTGGTGGCTGACGTGAAGCCTCATTCTCTGCTATGACATGCAGACTGATTCTCTGCTGACATGAAGCCAGATTCTCTGTTACGGGACCTCTCTCCTCTGCCTGTGTGTGTGCTGGGCCTAAATATATGCCAATGGACTGTTGCAGTGGTGGCTGACGTGAAGCCTCATTCTCTGCTATGACATGCAGACTGATTCTCTGCTGACATGAAGCCAGATTCTCTGTTACGGGACCTCTCTCCTCTGCCTGTGTGTGTGCTGGGCCTAAATATATGCCAATGGACTGTTGCAGTGGTGGCTGACGTGAAGCCTCATTCTCTGCTATGACATGCAGACTAATTCTCTGCTGACATGAAGACAGATTCTCTGTTACGGGACCTCCCTCCTCTGCCTGGGTGCTGGGCCTAAATATATGCCAATGGACTGTTGCAGTGGTGGCTGACGTGAAGCCTCATTCTCTGCTATGACATGCAGACTGATTCTCTGCTGACATGAAGCCAGATTCTCTGTTACGGGACCTCTCTCCTCTGCCTGTGTGTGTGCTGGGCCTAAATATATGCCAATGGACTGTTGCAGTGGTGGCTGACGTGAAGCCTCATTCTCTGCTATGACATGCAGACTGATTCTCTGCTGACATGAAGCCAGATTCTCTGTTACGGGACCTCTCTCCTCTGCCTGTGTGTGTGCTGGGCCTAAATATATGCCAATGGACTGTTGCAGTGGTGGCTGACGTGAAGCCTCATTCTCTGCTATGACATGCAGACTAATTCTCTGCTGACATGAAGACAGATTCTCTGTTACGGGACCTCCCTCCTCTGCCTGGGTGCTGGGCCTAAATATATGCCAATGGACTGTTGCAGTGGTGGCTGACGTGAAGCCTCATTCTCTGCTATGACATGCAGACTAATTCTCTGCTGACATGAAGACAGATTCTCTGTTACGGGACCTCTCTCCTCTGCCTGGGTGCCGGGGCCTAAATATCTGAGAATGGACTGTTCCAGTGGTGGGTGACGGGAAGCCAGATTCTCTGCTATGGAACCTCTCTCCAATTGATTTTGGTTAATTTTTATTTATTTAATTTTTATTTTAATTCATTTCCCTATCCACATTTGTTTGCAGGGGATTTACCTACATGTTGCTGCCTTTTGCAGCCCTCTAGCTCTTTCCTGGGCTGTTTTACAGCCTTTTTAGTGCCGAAAAGTTCGGGTCCCCATTGACTTCAATGGGGTTCGGGTTCGGGACGAAGTTCGGATCGGGTTCGGATCCCGAACCCGAACATTTCCGGGATGTTCGGCCGAACTTCTCGAACCCGAACATCCAGGTGTTCGCTCAACTCTAGTCTTGTTGCCAGGATTAGAACATGTACAGTACATTCATGCAGGTGACATGCTTAGGAGGCTAGCCATGTAATTTCCTTATACAGTCCTGATCAAAAGTTTAAGACCACTTGAAAAATGGCAAAAAATCATATTTAGCATGGCTGGATCTTAACAAGGTTCCAAGTAAAGCTTCAACATGCAACAAGAAGAAATGGGAGTGAGACAAAACATTTTTTGAGCATTCAATTTAATGAAAATAAACTTAAACAGGCTGTTTTTCAGCTGATCAAAAGTTTAGGACCACAACTCCCCAAAAAAACTAAACCCCCCCAAAACAGAAATCCAACTTCTAAGCATGAACTCAGTAATGAGTAGCTCCACCGTTATTGTTTATCACTTCCAAAATTCATTTCGGTATGCTTAATGCAAGCGTTTCCATGAGGTGAGTGGGAATATTTTTCCAAGTGGTGAAGACGGCCGCACGAAGGCCATCTACTGTCTGTAACTGTTGTCCATTTTTGTAAACTTCCCTTGCCATCCATCCCCAAAGTTTCTCAATTGGATTTAGATCAGGGGAACACGCAGGATGGGACAAAAGAGTGATGTTATTCATCCCTTGTCCTGCGGGCATTGTGTACTGTAGCGTTGTCCTGTTGGAAAACCCAGTCGTTACCACACAGACGAGGGCCCTCAGTCATGAGGAATGCTCTCTGAAACATATTGGGATATAGCCAGCGGCAGTTTGACGCCCCTGCACTTCCTGAAGCTCCTGTCACGGACGGTGTACAGGAAACAAGGCAAAACAACATGCATAAATGAGTCGCTGGATCCAAAAGCTAAGGAACAAAAGGGAGACCCCTGCAGAAGACCTGGCACTTTCCCTGGCTGCTCAGCCTATGCAAATATCCGAATGGTGGAGGTTTGCATATCCACGTACCTTGACTATATAACCCCTGAGCACCCTACAATAGTGAGGGGACACGACCACCAGCTCCCTACACAAGATACGGAGGGAGTCAGGGTCACCTGGGATCCAGCAAACAGAAAATAACAGATAAATGTTCCACACTTAACTTTGTAGAAGAGAGGAGAACCAGATGAGCATGCACACACACTCCAGGAAGAAGTATAGGCCGCTCAGAAAAGCATTCTGGGGAGGAATTTAAAGGGAAGCAATTAGTCCAACACATGACAGCTGAGAGAGGCTAATGAGATGAGTAACTGAATACCACAACAAAGAGACTCAAGGGGGAGGTTCTGAAAGGCCTCTGTCAGAGCTTCTCAGTTGTCTGGTTGTGACAGTACCCCTCCCTCTATGAGTGGACTCCGGACACTCAGAACCCACCTTCTCAGGATGGGATCTATGGAAAGCCCTGATGAGACGAGAGGCCTTAATGTCCGTCACTGGGACCCACATCCTCTCCTCAGGACCATACCCCTCCCAATGAACAAGGTACTGAAGAGAACCGCGGACAAGACGAGAATCCACAATCCTAGAGACCTGAAATTCAAGATTCCCATCAACCATAATCGGAGGAGGAGGCAAAGGCGAGGGTACAATGGGTTGAACATAAGGTTTCAATAAAGACTTATGAAAAACATTATGGATCTTCCAAGTCTGAGGAAGATCAAGACGGTATGCAACAGGATTGATGACAGACAGGATTTTGTAAGGCCCAATAAACCTAGGACCCAACTTCCAGGAGGGAACCTTCAATTTGATATTCTTGGTAGACAACCACACCAGATCACCAACATTCAGGTCCGGACCAAGCACACGTCTCTTATCTGCCACACGCTTATATCTCTCACTCATGCTCTTTAGATTATCTTGAATCTTTTGCCAAATAGATGACAAAGACAAGGAGAATCTGTCCTCATCAGGTAAACCAGAAGACCCCTCTCCCGAGAAAGTCCCAAATTGCGGATGAAACCCATATGCACCAAAAAATGGTGACTTATCAGAGGACTCCTGACGACGGTTATTTAAAGCAAACTCAGCCAGGGACAAAAAAGAACACCAATCCTCTTGATTCTCCGCCACAAAACAGCACAGATATGTCTCCAGATTCTGATTGACGCGCTCTGTCTGGCCATTCGACTGCGGGTGGAAAGCAGAAGAGAATGACAACCGAACCCCCAAGCGAGAACAGAAAGCCTTCCAGAATCTGGAAACAAACTGCGTGCCCCTATCAGAGACTATGTCTGAAGGAATACCATGCAATTTGACAATGTGATCAATAAATGCCTGCGCCAGCGTCTTAGCATTGGGCAAACCAGGAAAAGGGATGAAATGCACCATTTTGCTAAAACGGTCCACCACCACCAGAATCACAGTCTTCCCCGAGGAACGAGGCAGGTCCGTTATGAAGTCCATGGACAGATGTGTCCAAGGACGGGAAGGAATGGGTAAGGGAAGGAGAGGACCTGATGGCCGTGAATGTGAATGAGGGACTTTGGCACGAGCGCAAGTCTCGCAGGCTGCCACAAAACTCTCAACCGACTTACGAAGCGCAGGCCACCAGAATCTCCGAGCGATGAGATCCAGTGTGGCTCTTACCCCCGGGTGCCCAGCAAGGACCGTATCGTGGTGTTCTTTAAAAATCTTGTGTCTTAAAGCGAGAGGCACAAACAACCTCCCAGGAGGACAAAGATCAGGAGCCTCTGACTGGGCTGCCTGCACCTCTGCCTCCAATTCAGGAAAAAGAGCCGAGACCACCACACCTTCAGCCAAAATGGGACCCGGGTCTTCAAAATTCCCGCCTCCCGGAAAACAACGTGACAGGGCATCTGCCTTCACATTCTTAACTCCAGGGCGAAACGTGACAACAAAATTAAACCTAGAAAAGAACAAAGACCATCTGGCCTGTCTCGGGTTCAGACGCTTGGCTGACTCCAAGTAAGCCAGATTTTTATGGTCAGTAAATACGGTAATAGGGTGTCTGGCTCCTTCTAGCCAATGGCGCCATTCCTCAAAAGCCAACTTGATGGCCAACAATTCCCTATCTCCCACATCGTAATTTCTCTCTGCGGAGGAGAGTTTTCTTGAGAAAAAGGCACACGGTCGCCAATTGGCAGGAGAGGAACCCTGAGACAAGACCGCCCCCACACCCACCTCAGAAGCATCAACCTCAACTATGAAGGGTAAAGAAACATCAGGTTGCACCAAGATGGGAGCAGAAGCAAAACTCTCCTTGATATCAGAAAAAGCCTTACGCGCCTCTACTGACCAAGAAGAAAAATCTACCCCCTTTCTGGTCATATCAGTGAGTGGTTTAACAATAGAGGAATAATTCAAAATAAACTTCCTGTAATAATTGGCAAAGCCCAAAAAACGCATCAGCGCCTTCTGATTCTCAGGAAGCTCCCACTCAAGCACAGCGCGGACCTTCTCGGGGTCCATGCGAAAACCAGAAGCGGAGAGAAGAAACCCCAGAAATTGAATTTCTGGAACCGCAAACACACATTTTTCCAGTTTCGCATATAATTTATTCTCCCGCAGGATGAGCAAGACCTGACGTAAATGTTCCTTATGAGTTTTGAAATCGGGAGAAAAAATCAAAATGTCATCCAAATACACCAATACAAATTTTCCCATCAAATGATAAAAAATGCTGTTCACGAAATGCTGAAAAACGGCTGGGGCATTCATCAAACCAAAAGGCATAACCAAATTTTCAAAATGGCCCTCAGGGGTATTGAAGGCCGTCTTCCATTCGTCCCCTTCTCTGACCCTGACGAGGTTGTATGCCCCTCTTAGATCTAATTTGGAAAAGACTTTAGCCCCAACAACCTGGTTAAACAGGTCCGGGATCAGAGGAAGCGGATAAGGGTCACAAATTGTGATACTGTTCAGCTCCCTGAAATCCAGACAAGGTCTTAAAGAACCATCTTTTTTCTTAACAAAGAAAAAAACAGCGGCAACAGGTGACTTCGAGGGTCGTATGTGTCCTTTTCTCAGACTCTCAGAGATATAAGCACGCATAGCGATCCTCTCAGGTTGGGAAAGATTGTATAAACGAGATTTAGGCAGCTTGGCGTCTGGGATGAGATTAATAGGGCAATCGTACTCCCTGTGAGGGGGCAAGTCCTGAACACCACTCTCAGAGAAGACATCCGAAAATTCAGAGAGAAAAGATGGTACAGTCTTAGTAGCAACCTCAGAAACAGATGTCATGAGGCAATTCTCTCTGCAAAAGTCACTCCAACCATTTATTTGCCTCGCTTGCCAATCAATGGTGGGGTTATGCTTAGTGAGCCAGGGCAGCCCCAACACCAGAGGGGTAGGCAAACCGCTAAGGACGAAACATGACACATCCTCAACATGAGCATCACTCACAATTAAACGGATATTGTGAACTATGCCCTTTAATGATTTCTGAGAAAGTGGAGCGGAATCGATAGCAAAAACAGGAATATCCTTTCCCAAAGTGCGCACCTGGAAACCATGAGTTATCGCAAATTGATTATCAATGAGATTGACCGCTGCTCCACTATCCACAAAAATCTCACAAAAAAATGTTCTTGCTCTCTAGCGCCACCCTAGCCGGCAGGACAAAACGGGAACTTCAATTTCCCCTCAACCCTGCCAATAGTAACAGACGGAACATTTTTAAAATATTTTTTCCTCTTTGTTTCTTTATTATTCCCAGAGAACTGCCTGAATCTCCTAGAAGGACAAATATTTGCCAAATGATTAATACCTCCACAACAAAAACAAACCCTCCCATGCGGGCTGAATCTTCTATTGTCAGAAGCAATCAACCCCAGCTGCATGGGCTCCTGCTCAGAAGGGGCTGACAGCGACTGAGACCCCTGCGCACAGAATGGGACCGCTGCACTGTCCTGGGACTGAGTATGACAGGAAGGAGAGATCTCTCCTCTCTCTCTAAGACGCCTGTCAATACGAACGGCCTGAGACATAGCAGAGTCCAAAGAAATAGGCCTTTCATGAAAGGCAAATGCATCTTTCAATCCCTCTGAAAGACCATGGCAAAATTGACTTCGGAGTGCAGCATCATTCCAACCAGTATCAGCTGCCCATTCTGAGCAGTATATTTCTGCGGATTGTTTACCCTGGCATAATAGACGTAGTCTAGACTCAGCCAGAGCAATACTGTCCGGATCATCATATATCTGACCCAGGGCTAAAAAGAATTCATCCACTGAACGGAGAGGCCGTGCCCCCTCCGGCAGCGAAAAGGCCCAGGACTGAGCGTTACCCCTGAGCAGCGATATAATGATCCCCACCCTCCGTTCCTCATCACCAGAGGAATGGGGAAGAAGGCGAAAATGGAGTTTGCAAGCTTCTCTAAAACGCACAAAATTCTCACTACCCCCGGAAAACGTATCTGGGAGCGAGATCTTAGGCTCAGAACAAACTCCATGAACGCCAGCTGAACCAGTCACTTGAAGCTGAGAAAAAGTCCTGCGGAGATCAGCTACCTCCAATGAAAGACCCTGAAGGCGTTCAGCCAAAAGTGAAACCGGATCCATGCTTGAGACGGTTATGGCGGCCTATAATGTCACGGACGGTGTACAGGAAACAAGGCAAAACAACATGCATAAATGAGTCGCTGGATCCAAAAGCTAAGGAACAAAAGGGAGACCCCTGCAGAAGACCTGGCACTTTCCCTGGCTGCTCAGCCTATGCAAAGATCCGAATGGTGGAGGTTTGCATATCCACGTACCTTGACTATATAACCCCTGAGCACCCTACAATAGTGAGGGGACACGACCACCAGCTCCCTACACAAGATACGGAGGGAGTCAGGGTCAGCTGGGATCCAGCAAACAGAAAATAACAGATAAATGTTCCACACTTAACTTTGTAGAAGAGAGGAGAACCAGATGAGCATGCACACACACTCCAGGAAGAAGTATAGGCCGCTCAGAAAAGCATTCTGGGGAGGAATTTAAAGGGAAGCAATTAGTCCAACACATGACAGCTGAGAGAGGCTAACGAGATGAGTAACTGAATACCACAACAAAGAGACTCAAGCGGGAGGTTCTGAAAAGCCTCTGTCAGAGCTTCTCAGTTGTCTGGTTGTGACAGCTCCATTGTTCCACTAAAGGAAAAAGCACCCCAGACCATTATGGCGTCCCCTCCACTGTGGCACGTAGAAAACATCTCAGGTGGGATCTGCTTGTCATGCCAGTAACATTGGAAACCATCAGGACCATAAAGGTAAAAAAAATTCTCATCAGAGAATAAAACTTTCTTAGGCTACTTTCACACTTGCGTTCGGGGCTCCGCTTGTGAGTTCCGTTTGAAGGCTCTCACAAGCGGCCCCGAACGGATCCGTCCAGCCCTAATGCATTCTGAGTGGATGCGGATCCGCTCAGAATGCATCAGTCTGGCACCGTTTGTCCTCCGCTCCGCTCAGCAGGCGGACACCTGAACGCTGCTTGCAGCGTTCGGGTGTCCGCCTGGCCGTGCGGAGGCAAACGGATCCGTCCAGACTTACAATGTAAGTCAATGGGGACGGATCCGTTTGAAGTTAACACAGTATGGCTCAATTTTCAAACGGATCCGTCCCCCATTGACTTTCAATGTAAAGTCAAAACGGATCCGTTTGCACTATCATGAACCAAAAAAAAAAAGTTTTAATTTTTTTTCTTCTTCATGGTAATGCAAACGGATCCGTTCTGAACGGATCTAAACGTTTGCATTATAGGTGCGGATCCGTCTGTGCAGACACCAGACGGATCCGCTCCGAACTTAAAAAGTAGCCTTACACCTTTGAATGTCCCATGTTTGGTGCTCTCTTGCAAAGTCCAAACAAGCAGTTCTGTGGCGTTCAAGGAGATGTTTTTGAAGGCCTTCAGTCTCAGATGCCGTCTGATGGTTATGGGGCTGCAGTAAGCACCAGTAAGGGCCTTAATTTGGGTCGAGGATTGTCCAGTGATGGACAGCCAATTGGATCCTCCGGCTCAGTGCTGCTGAAATTTTTTGGGGTCTTCCACTTGACTTTTTTGTTCCATAACCCTCAGGATCATTTAAGAAATTCCAAATAACTGTCTTACTGCATCCCACCTCAGCAGCGATGGTGCGCTGTGAGAGACCCTGCTTATGCAGTTCAACAACCTGACCACATTCAAAAAGGGAGAGTTTTTTTGCCTTTGCCATCACAACGTGTGACTACCTGAAAGAAAATGACAATGAATCCACATCTTTGCACAGATTTGGCCTTTTAAAAGCATGTGGTCCTAAAAATTGGATCAGCTGAAAAACAGACTGTCTCAATTTAAGGGTCCATTCACACGTCCGTTGTGATCTGGACCCATTCATTTTCAATGGGTCCTGAAAAAAAATCAGACATTGTGCTGTCCGATTTTTTTCAGGACCCATTGAAAATGAATGGGTCCAGATCTGGTCCAGATCTGTTCCGCAAAAAACGGAACAGATCAGGAAAGAAACAACGGACGTGTGAATGGACCCTAATCGTTATTTTCAATTAATTGAATGCTAAAAAAATGTTTTGTCTCACTCTCATTTCTTTTTGTTGCATGTTGAAGCTCTACTTGGAACCTTGTTAAGATCCAACAATGTAAAATATGATTTTTTGCCATTTTTCAAGTGGTCTTAAACTTTTGATCAGGACTGTATTATAAATAATGCACTTCATCAGTGTCTCTTCTATCTAGCCCATGGTCTTTTTTCTATAGCATTTTCTGTATATTATTGGTATCAGGTGTTTACCGCCTTTGTTAAGAATTTGTTATTTTTTTTATTTTCTAAATAACTGCCAATCTACTCCTTGCTGAATAGAATACTAAAGTGTGTATAATTCAGATTGACAGGTTTACAAACAGATACATGAGTAACTAGAAATAAATTATAGTGTTGGTAGTCAATCTTAGTCATGTAATGAACCCAGACTTTACAGGTGTGAAAGTCCAAACTTAGCTTCACTAAGGCTTGCTTTACACTTGCGGAAGGAGTTCCGTCAGGCTGTTTTCTGCTTTTGTAAAAAAAAAAGGCCTTGAATAAATAAACATGGCAGCAAGGTTTTGTAGGTGCTTTTCAGCATGTGAAAAAAATGGGCTGCTCACTAGTAATATATTGTAATGATAGATAGATAGATAGATAGATAGATAGAGAGCACAGGTAATAAAAGCACAAAATCAGAAAACTTGAACGCCTCTCCAGACGTATGGGTATAAGTTAAATAAACTGAATGTTGGTTGTTCTTAATAAATTGAAATACTTCATAATAATTGAATAGGGGGCGTGGTTTGCCGGCCGAGCAAGATGGCTGCGTGAGTTGAATGCTCCAGCGCTACTTCAGCTACAGCGGGATTATTCACCCCACAACTAAGCTCTCCTCCACAGCCGAGAGTCAGCGGACATCCCGGATGATGACTAGAGGAAAGCGGTCCATGAAAAACCAGGGGAAGCTGGACTTTTACCTAGGGAAAGGCGGCCCTCCTGGGGATACCTCACCACCTCCGCCGCCCCGCCAGCATGGTCTCGATGATTCAGAGGCCCGGAACAGCCCCCGGGGAGACATGGCGGCAGACTCACAGGACACCACGTCGGGTCAGCTCCCACCTGCATCTTCGGGATCCCCGACCGTACATATGAGGCCCGGAGAAGCCCGGGGGCCTAAGGCGGGGAGTCCACAGCAGCGCCATCTTCGAATTCGCCTACGGTGGGACAGACGCGGCCGCAACTGCAACAGGGTGAGGAGATCCTAATAAATGAGGTGAGCGACCACACTACCCTGACTATTCAGGCGATTCCGACTAATGATCAGCCGGTCTCAAGCAACCTGTTAAAGGACATGCTGGTCCTTCTTAGCAAATCCATGCATAAGGACTTATCTTCGCTGGTCCGTCCAATCCAGGCAGCAGTAATGGCTGTGGAGAGCAGAGTGGATCACATAGAATCCAAAATGTGGGACTTTGCTACTTCACATAACCAGCTCATAGATGCCCATAATGATTTGTCAGAGGAAATAGACCGGCTTAAAGCAAAAGTGGTTGACCTAGAGGACAGATCACGCCGGAATAATATCAAATTCCGGAGGGTCCCTGAGGACATAGCGCCTAGTGATTTGACACCTTATCTACAGAGCCTCATGACAGCCCTGATCCCAGATCTCACTCCACATGATCTTACCCTGGATAGAGCTCACAGGGTGATGAGGCCAAAGCATCTTCCTAGCACGTCACCGAGAGATGTCCTGGTGCGTGTCTATTTTTTCCACATTAAAGAAGCGATACTGGCGGCTTCCAGGAAACTAGGCACCCTGCCCTCCCCGTACTGCCAGATCAAGATCTTTGCAGACTTGTCAGCTATCACCCTTCAACAGCGCCGATCTCTCAGCGCGTTCACCACTGCTCTACGGCGTAACTCTATCCCATACAGATGGGGATTCCCAACCAAAGTCCTGATCCACCACCAGGGAGCCGTTCATGTTATCACCTCCTTAGAATCTGGGAAGAAGCTTCTAGACTCT
The DNA here is from genome assembly GCF_014858855.1 of Bufo gargarizans. Lineage (NCBI taxonomy): Eukaryota > Metazoa > Chordata > Amphibia > Anura > Bufonidae > Bufo > Bufo gargarizans. The sequence continues at coordinate 101,788,201 of NC_058081.1, forward strand.
TGGAACATCACGATGGAGGTCCCGGACCAAGGCCATAACCCTTCGGCTCCCCTGGACTCTGGATGGCAACTAGTGTCCCAGAAGAGGAAACCGTTGATAGGAGAGTGTGGGATCCACAGGTGCACTGTTGGTAATAGTAGTGCTGTAATCGCACACTGCAACCAGCACTCTGCCCTGCCTTTATGCTGGATGTTGAATAAGGCATTGGTGTACATTTTGGCCAAAGCGTAATAAGCCACTCACCACGTCAAGGTCGCCTTAATGAGTGGTCCCTAACACTAGTTCCTACCTTTTATGGGCCATGACAGGCACACAAAGTCCAGGGAGCGCAGGTACAGCTTTGGCCAAAATGTACACCAATGCCTTATTCAACATCCAGCATAAAGGCAGGGCAGAGTGCTGGTTGCAGAGTGCGATTGCATTTTGTGTTTTTGCGTTTGTATCTGTATTTCGCCATAGCAATCTGCACCTGCTAGGGGTTGTGCGGGCTGAATCCCCCATATTTTTTCTCAATAGTAGTGCTGTGCAGTCCTTCCGGCCAGGAGCCGAAGTTTTGCCCTACCGAATGATTTGCGGCATCACATGCCGATTTATTGTTTGTCCTCTGTTTGTTTTTTTTCTGAGTTATGCGGATTTGTGTTTTTTTTTTTGTATGGTCTGCTACTCGGTACACGTACGGGATGGGCCGTCAGCTGGCTTTGTTGTCAAGAGCTACCCTTACTCACAATGCTTTATGTCTCAATGGTATGTTATTCTTGCACAGCATAGATCTTTCTTTCTATGGTCTTTAAAGAAGTTGCCATTAATACTAAGGGCCTGAACAGCCCATTCAAGAGGTCTATGTTGTGGAAGGAGACAAGGGTTCTGGGAGGGGATATCATCTGTGCAACTGAGACACACCTGTTGAAAGAAGATGCCCATAGACTCAAAAATGCTCACTTCCCCCATATTTTCCACTCCCATCATACAAAACAGAGGGGTGTGATGGTCGCAATCAAAGATTCAGTGGTGTTTCAGTTGTCCAGATCTATAGAAGACCAAAATGGACGTTATATTATCCTGATAGCATCCATAAATAATGTGACCTATACGATGGTATTTGTATATGTTCCAAATAAGCACCAATTGCACTTTCTACGTAATTTAATGAATAAGGTGAACGCAGTCAAGAAGGGCTTGGTCCTCTGGAGGGGAGATTTTAACTCTGTATCAGATCCTCATATGGTCTTGACATCCAAGACTAGAGCTCACCCTCAGAGTCTCAACCCCCTTTTACTGAATGAAGACCTCTATGATGTCTGGAGGCTCCATCATGACAGAGAAAAAGATTATTTGTTTTTTTCGAACGCCCACCAAACCTACTCCAGAATAGATATTTTTCTAGTTGACCGACACCTCTTGAGGAATGCCATGCACTCTTCCATAGAACTAATCACATGGTCTGACCATGCGCCCATCACTTTGACCATTAGTGAAACTATCAACAGACCCCCCTACTCCCCCTGGCGCAATAATACGTTCCTGTTGGAACACCCCAAATACAAATTGACACTGCAAGAGGGACTAGTGGAATTTTTCTGCGTAAATGATGGCTCTGTATCAAGCCCCTTCTCCCTATGGAATGCTCAGAAGGCATTCATGCGGGGGTTGTTTATAAAGTCTGGATGTAGGGCAAAAAGAGACAGAGAAGAGAGCATAAGCGTGCTAACCCAACAGATCAGATTCTTAGAGTCCAGCAACAAGACAAGCCCTTCTGCTTCTGTAGGAACCCAATTGCAGAACCTGCGCCTCCAATTAAAAGAATGTCTCCTCTATAAATATGAGAAACAACTAAAAACTATTTGCGCAACATATTATGCGCAAGATAATAAATCAGGGAAATTACTAGCCCGCAGATTGAAGGAAAGATCCGCCAAGGCTAAGACCCCCTTCATTACGTCAAAACAGACGGGTAATGGACCCACAGGGAATTGCAAACTCCTTCAAAAGCTTCTTTGAAGCTCTTTATAACTTGAAGCCACAGACAGATCAACCTTCCCAAACAGCGGCTGCTATAGATCAATTTCTAGGCTCCCTTGATCTCCCTAATCTTACCAAGGCCCAGTTAGAGAATCTAAACTCCCCTGTCACGGAACAAGAGGTCCTTGGAGCAATTACAAAACTTCCCCATAACAAAGCCCCCGGCCTAGATGGGTTCTCGAATGCATACTACAAAACATTCTAAAAGGAACTTTCCCCATACTTATGCCAGGTTTTCCGTCAAATAGTGAACACAAGCTGTCCCCCGAAAGAGATGTTAGAAGCGACAATAGTCACTATACCTAAAACTGAACCCCCATTCGAACGAAACGAGGATATATCGCCCGATATCGCTCCTAAACACCGATACAAAAATATATGCGAAAATCCTGGCGAACAGCCTGGCCCCTTACATCTCAACCCTCACCCATGCAGACCAGGTGGGATTTGTGAGAGGCAGACAATTACAGGACAATTCCAGGCGCACTTTAAATATACTAGACTATGTGCAGAGAGCTAAAGTCCCTGCTTTGCTGGTCACCCTGGATGCCGAGAAGGCGTTCGACCGCATTAGATGGCTGTTTGCCTTCGCGGTTTTATCGAAGATGGGATTCTCTGGGGCCATCCTGGAGGCTATCAAAGAGTTAAATACCCAACCCAGTGCAAGGGTTTGAGTCAATGGGGCGCTATCAGACCCATTTGACATTTCCAATGGTACCTGCCAGGGTTGCCCCCTATCCCCCTTGATATTCATTTTGACAATTGAGCCACTGGCTCAAGCCTTGCGACAGTGCTCGGAGATAACATGTGTTAATATAGGAGATAAAGAACACACGGTCAGCTTATACGCCAACGACATTATTTTGACGTTGACGAACCCCCAGAAATCCCTCACAGCCGCTATCAACATTATTTCCCAATTTGGAGACCTTTCCTTCTATAAACTTAACGCTGCTAAATCCCAGGCCCTTCCAATAAATATCCCTCCTGATCGGGTAAAAACACTTAAAGATGTCTTTTACCTAGACTGGCAGGATAGCCAAATTGACTATTTAGGGATAAAGTTGACGGCATCATTCACGAACCTATACGCCACAAATTATGTCCCATTCCTAGGAACATTGGAGAAAGACCTCTCCAACCTAGCCAAATATGAGACTTCTTGGGTGGGTCGTATCGCATAGTTTCAGATGTTTATACTTCCCAAACTTTTGTATCTATTTAAGACATTACCTATTACCCCCCCGACCTCTTTCTTTAAGAAATGTACTACGCTGATCAATAGGTTAGTCTGGAAAGAACGCAGACCTAGGATAGCGACTACGATAATGCAGAGGCACAGACGTCGAGGAGGGCTAGGCCTCCCGCATATCTATGAATACTTTCTGGCCTCGCAAATCTCGCAGCTAAAAGAATGGTGGATGGACAACCACTCCAAACAATGGGTACATATGGAAGCTACACTATCCTTGGTAAGCAGCCTCAGGTCTCTTTTGTTGGCGGCTCTCCATCCAACATTCCACCGAACCTCCTTCCCAACGTTGGCATCCATGGCACTCGAAAATTGGTCCCAATTTCACAAATTATGCCCTCAGGTGTCCGGACCCTTCCCACCCTCTACTCCTATAACGGTGCTAAACCACCTAATCCCCAACATTACGATCTCGCCTTGGGTGGCAAATGGTTTAGACCTCCTCTCAAAACTATTCACATCAGACACCCTTTGTTCTTTTGATTACCTACACGAGAAATTCCAGATACCAAATACAGATTTCTATAAATACTTGTGTATTAGACACTTCTTCACAGCTAACTCCCCCTTCCAATTTCTGGGCAATCAGGAGGTGTTCAAATTTTGGTCACTTGCCCCGCCATATTGTACACGCCTTCGCCCCCTGTACATGATGCTCAAAGACAAAGGTTCCTTTACTAAAACAACCCCTTTGCACTCCTGGGAAAAAGACATGGGACTAACGTTTTCAGATGAGCAGTGGTCCTCAGCCTTTTCCTTTATCTCCAAAAACCTTAGATGTGCTTTGCACTATGAATCACTGATGAAAACTACATTGAGATGGTATTATACTCCCGACTAGGGATGAGCGAACTCGAACTGTATAGTTCGGGTTCGTACCGAATTTTGGGGTGTCCGTGACACGGACCCGAACCCGGACATTTTCGTAAAAGTCCGGGTTCGGGTTCGGTGTTCGTCGCTTTCTTGGCGCTTTTGTGATGCCTTCTTGGCGCTTTTTGAAAGGCTGCAAAGCAGCCAATCAACAAGCGTCATACTACTTGCCCCAAGAGGCCGTCACAGCCATGCCTACTATTGGCATGGCTGTGATTGGCCAGAGCACCATGTGACCCAGCCTCTATTTAAGCTGGTGTCACATAGCGCCGCCCGTCACTCTGCTCTGAGTAGCGTAGGGAGAGGTTGCAGCTGCGACAGTAGGGCGAGATTAAGCTGATTAACTCCTCCAAAGCACTTGATTAATTGATCGATCTGCAGCTGTGGATCATTGAGCTGCTGATACTCAATTGCTCACTGTTTTTAGGCTGCCCAGACCGTTTGTCAGTCACTTTTTTCTGGGGTGATCGGCGGCCATTTTGTGTCTTGTGCGGTGCTGCGACCAAGTGCATCCAAGCTGCGACCAAGTGCATTTAACCCTAAATGGTGTGGTTGTTTTTTGGCTAAAGCCTACATCAGGGTGAAGCTGTCACACCAAGTGCATTTAACCAGCAATACTCTGTTTGTTTTTTGGCCATATACTACATCAGGGGCAAGCTGCGCCCGTCACCAAGTGCATTTAACCCTCAGTAGTGTGGTTGGTCAAGCTGTGACACCAAGTGCATTTAACCAGCAATAGTCTGTTCATTTTTTGGCCATATACTACATCAGGGGCAAGCTGCGCCCGTCACCAAGTGCATTTACCCTCAGTAGTGTGGTTGGTCAAGCTGTCACACCAAGTGCATTTAACCAGCAATAGTGTGGTTATTTTTTGGCCATATCCCAGTCTAATTCTGTCACTAAATCCATACCGGTCACCCAGCGCCTAAATACTAGGCCTCAAATTTATATCCCGCCAAATCTGTCGTTACCGCTGTCCTGTTGTGGATGGGCAAGTTATTTAGTGTCCGTCAAAGCACATTTTTTGTTCTGGGTTGAAATACAATTCCCAATTTAGCAATTTCATAATTTAGTGGTTTCTGCTATATCAGAGCTATTTGAAATCTATCCCTAAAAGGGTATATAATATTCAAGGTGCACATAGGGTCATTCAGAATAACTTCACACACACGCTACTGTGCATTTCCAAGTCTAATTCTGTCACTAAATCCATACCGGTCACCCAGCGCCTAAATACTAGGCCTCAAATTTATATCCCGCCAAATCTGTCGTTACCGCTGTCCTGTTGTGGATGGGCAAGTTATTTAGTGTCCGTCAAAGCACATTTTTTGTTCTGGGTTGAAATACAATTCCCAATTTAGCAATTTCATAATTTAGTGGTTTCTGCTATATCAGAGCTATTTGAAATCTATCCCTAAAAGGGTATATAATATTCAAGGTGCACATAGGGTCATTCAGAATAACTTCACACACACGCTACTGTGCATTTCCAAGTCTAATTCTGTCACTAAATCCATACCGGTCACCCAGCGCCTAAATACTAGGCCTCAAATGTATATCCCGCTGAATTTGAATACAATACATTGGGCCAAATAATATTTTTGTTGTTGTGGTGAACGATAACAATGAGGAAAACATCTAGTAAGGGACGCGGACGTGGACATGGTCGTGGTGGTGTTAGTGGACCCTCTGGTGCTGGGAGAGGACGTGGCCGTTCTGCCACATCCACACGTCCTAGTGTACCAACTACCTCAGGTCCCAGTAGCCGCCAGAATTTACAGCGATATATGGTGGGGCCCAATGCCGTTCTAAGGATGGTAAGGCCTGAGCAGGTACAGGCATTAGTCAATTGGGTGGCCGACAGTGGATCCAGCACGTTCACATTATCTCCCACCCAGTCTTCTGCAGAAAGCGCACAGATGGCGCCTGAAAACCAACCCCATCAGTCTGTCACATCACCCCCATGCATACCAGGGAAACTGTCTCAGCCTCAAGTTATGCAGCAGTCTCTTATGCTGTTTGAAGACTCCGCTGGCAGGGTTTCCCAAGGGCATCCACCTAGCCCTTCCCCAGCGGTGGAAGACATAGACTGCACTGACGCACAACCACTTATGTTTCCTGATGATGAGGACATGGGAATACCACCTCAGCATGTCTCTGATGACGACGATACACAGGTGCCAACTGCTGCGTCTTTCTGCAGTGTGCAGACTGAACAGGAGGTCAGGGATCAAGACTGGGTGGAAGACGATGCAGGGGACGATGAGGTCCTAGACCCCACATGGAATGAAGGTCGTGCCACTGACTTTCACAGTTCGGAGGAAGAGGCAGTGGTGAGACCGAGCCAACAGCGTAGCAAAAGAGGGAGCAGTGGGCAAAAGCAGAACACCCGCCGCCAAGAGACTCCGCCTGCTACTGACCGCCGCCATCTGGGACCGAGCACCCCAAAGGCAGCTTCAAGGAGTTCCCTGGCATGGCACTTCTTCAAACAATGTGCTGACGACAAGACCCGAATAGTTTGCACGCTGTGCCATCAGAGCCTGAAGCGAGGCATTAACGTTCTGAACCTGAGCACAACCTGCATGACCAGGCACCTGCATGCAAAGCATGAACTGCAGTGGAGTAAACACCTTAAAAACAAGGAAGTCACTCAGGCTCCCCCTGCTACCTCTTCTGCAGCTGCTGCCTCGGCCTCTTCCTCTACCTCTGGAGGAACGTTAGCACCTGCAGGCCAGCAAACAGGGGATGTACCACCAACACCACCACCACCTCCGTCACCAAGCGTCTCAACCATGTCACACGGCAGCGTTCAGCTCTCCATCTCACAAACATTTGAGAGAAAGCGTAAATTCCCACCTAGCCACCCTCGATCCCTGGCCCTGAATGCCAGCATTTCTAAACTACTGGCCTATGAAATGCTGTCATTTAGGCTGGTGGACACAGACAGCTTCAAACAGCTCATGTCGCTTGCTGTCCCACAGTATGTTGTTCCCAGCCGCCACTACTTCTCCAAGAGAGCCGTGCCTTCCCTGCACAACCAAGTATCCGATAAAATCAAGTGTGCACTGCGCAACGCCATCTGTAGCAAGGTCCACCTAACCACAGATACGTGGACCAGTAAGCACGGCCAGGGACGCTATATCTCCCTAACTGCACACTGGGTAAATGTAGTGGCAGCTGGGCCCCAGGCGGAGAGCTGTTTAGCGCACGTCCTTCCGCCGCCAAGGATCGCAGGGCAACATTCTTTGCCTCCTGTTGCCACCTCCACCTTCTCGGCTTCCTCCTCCTCTTCTTCCACCTGCTCATCCAGTCAGCCACACACCTTCACCACCAACTTCAGCACAGCCCGGGGTAAACGTCAGCAGGCCATTCTGAAACTCATATGTTTGGGGGACAGGCCCCACACCGCACAGGAGTTGTGGCGGGGTATAGAACAACAGACCGACGAGTGGTTGCTGCCGGTGAGCCTCAAGCCCGGCCTGGTGGTGTGTGATAATGGGCGAAATCTCGTTGCAGCTCTGGGACTAGCCAATTTGACGCACATCCCTTGCTTGGCGCATGTGCTGAATTTGGTGGTGCAGAAGTTCATTCACAACTACCCCGACATGTCAGAGCTGCTGCATAAAGTGCGGGCCGTCTGTTTGCGCTTCCGGCGTTCACATCCTGCTGCTGCTCGCCTGTCTGCGCTACAGCGTAACTTCGGCCTTCCCGCTCACCGCCTCATATGCTACGTGCCCACCAGGTGGAACTCCACCTTGCACATGCTGGACAGACTGTGCGAGCAGCAGCAGGCCATAGTGGAGTTTCAGCTGCAGCACGCACGGGTCAGTCGCACTACAGAACAGCACCACTTCACCACCAATGACTGGGCCTCCATGCGAGACCTGTGTGCCCTGTTGCGCTGTTTCGAGTACTCTACCAACATGGCCAGTGGCGATGACGCCGTTATCAGCGTTACAATACCACTTCTATGTCTCCTTGAGAAAACACTTAGGGCGATGATGGAAGAGGAGGTGGCCCAGGAGGAGTCTCTTCAAAGTGACTCAGAGGGAGGTTTTTGGCAACAGCAGAGGCCAGGTACAAATGTGGCCAGCCAGGGCCCACTACTGGAGGACGAGGAGGACGAGGATGAGGTGGAGGAGGATGAAGCATGGTCACAGCGGGGTGGCACCCAACGCAGCTCGGGTCCATCACTGGTGCGTGGCTGGGGGGAAAGGCAGGACAATGACGATACGCCTCCCACAGAGGACAGCTTGTCCTTACCCCTGGGCAGCCTGGCACACATGAGCGACTACATGCTGCAGTGCCTGCGCAACGACAGCAGAGTTGCCCACATTTTAACCTGTGCGGACTACTGGGTTGCCACCCTGCTGGATCCACGCTACAAAGACAATGTGCCCACCTTATTTCCTGCACTGGAGCGTGATAGGAAGATGCGCGAGTACAAGCGCACGTTGGTAGACGCGCTACTGAAAGCATTCCCAAATGTCACAGGGGAACAAGTGGAAGCCCAAGGCCAAGGCAGAGGAGGAGCAAGAGGTCGCCAAGGCAGCTGTGTCACGGCCAGCTCCTCTGAGGGCAGGGTTAGCATGGCAGAGATGTGGAAAACTTTTGTCAACACGCCACAGCTAACTGCACCACCACCTGATACGCAACGTGTTAGCAGGAGGCAACATTTCACTAACATGGTGGAACAGTACGTGTGCACACCCCTCCACGTACTGACTGATGGTTCGGCCCCATTCAACTTCTGGGTCTCTAAATTGTCCACGTGGCCAGAGATAGCCTTTTATGCCTTGGAGGTGCTGGCCTTCCCGGCGGCCAGCGTTTTGTCTGAACGTGTATTCAGCACGGCAGGGGGCGTCATTACAGATAAACGCAGCCGCCTGTCTACAGCAAATGTGGACAAGCTGACGTTCATAAAAATGAACCAGGCATGGATCCCACAGGACCTGTCCGTCCCTTGTCCAGATTAGACATTAACTACCTCCCCTTAACCATATATTATTGGACTCCAGGGCACTTCCTCATTCAATCCTATTTTTATTTTCATTTTACCATTATATTGCGAGGCTACCCAAAGTTGAATGAACCTCTCCTCTGTCTGGGTGCCGGGGCCTAAATATATGCCAATGGACTGTTCCAATGTTGGGTGACGTGAAGCCTGATTCTCTGCTATGACATGCAGACTAATTCTCTGCTGACATGAAGCCAGATCCTCTGTTACGGGACCTCTCTCCTCTGCCTGGGTGCTGGGCCTAAATATCTGACAATGGACTGTTGCAGTGGTGGCTGACGTGAAGCCTGATTTTCTGCTATGACATGCAGACTGATTCTCTGCTGACATGATGCCAGATCCTCTGTTACGGGACCTCTCTCCTCTGCCTGTGTGCTGGGCCTAAATATATGCCAATGGACTGTTGCAGTGGTGGCTGACGTGAAGCCTGATTTTCTGCTATGACATGCAGACTGATTCTCTGCTGACATGAAGCCAGATCCTCTGTTACGGGACCTCTCTCCTCTGCCTGTGTGCTGGGCCTAAATATATGCCAATGGACTGTTGCAGTGGTGGCTGACGTGAAGCCTCATTCTCTGCTATGACATGCAGACTAATTCTCTGCTGACGTGAAGCCAGATTGTCTGTTACGGGACCTCTCTCTTCTGCCTGGGTGCTGGGCCTAAATTTATGAAAATGGACTCTTACAGTGGTGGGTGACGTGAAGCCTGATTCTCTGCTATGACATGAAGACTGATTCTCTGCTGACATGAAGCCAGATTGTCTGTTACGGGACCTCTCTCCTCTGCCTGGGTGCTGGGCCTAAATTTATGAAAATGGACTGTTGCAGTGGTGGGTGACGTGAAGCCTGATTCTCTGCTATGACATGCAGACTAATTCTCTGCTGACATGAAGACAGTTCCTCTGTTACGGGACCTCTCTCCTCTGCCTGTGTGCTGGGCCTAAATATATGCCAATGGACTGTTGCACTGGTGGCTGACATGAAGCCTGATTCTCTGCTATGACATGCAGACTAATTCTCTGCTGACATGAAGCCAGATTGTCTGTTACGGGACCTCTCTCCTCTGCCTGGGTGCTAGGCCTAAATATATGCCAAAGGACTGTTACAGTGGTGGCTGACGTGAAGCCTGATTTTCTGCTATGACATGCAGACTGATTCTCTGCTGACATGAAGCCAGATCCTCTGTTACGGGACCTCTCTCCTCTGCCTGTGTGCTGGGCCTAAATATATGCCAATGGACTGTTGCAGTGGTGGCTGACGTGAAGCCTCATTCTCTGCTATGACATGCAGACTAATTCTCTGCTGACGTGAAGCCAGATTGTCTGTTACGGGACCTCTCTCCTCTGCCTGGGTGCTGGGCCTAAATTTATGAAAATGGACTCTTACAGTGGTGGGTGACGTGAAGCCTGATTCTCTGCTATGACATGAAGACTGATTCTCTGCTGACATGAAGCCAGATTGTCTGTTACGGGACCTCTCTCCTCTGCCTGGGTGCTGGGCCTAAATTTATGAAAATGGACTGTTGCAGTGGTGGCTGACGTGAAGCCTGATTCTCTGCTATGACATGCAGACTAATTCTCTGCTGACATGAAGACAGATCCTCTGTTACGGGACCTCTCTCCTCTGCCTGTGTGCTGGGCCTAAATATATGCCAATGGACTGTTGCACTGGTGGCTGACATGAAGCCTGATTCTCTGCTATGACATGCAGACTAATTCTCTGCTGACATGAAGCCAGATTGTCTGTTACGGGACCTCTCTCCTCTGCCTGGGTGCTGGGCCTAAATATATGCCAATGGACTGTTACAGTGGTGGCTGACGTGAAGCCTCATTCTCTGCTATGACATGCAGACTAATTCTCTGCTGACATGAAGCCAGATTGTCTGTTACGGGACCTCTCTCCTCTGCCTGTGTGCTGGGCCTAAATATATGCCAATGGACTGTTGCAGTGGTGGCTGACGTGAAGCCTCATTCTCTGCTATGACATGCAGACTAATTCTCTGCTGACGTGAAGCCAGATTGTCTGTTACGGGACCTCTCTCCTCTGCCTGTGTGCTGGGCCTAAATATATGCCAATGGACTGTTGCACTGGTGGCTGACGTGAAGCCTGATTCTCTGCTATGACATGCAGACTGATTCTCTGCTGACATGAAGCCAGATCCTCTGTTACGGGACCTCTCTCCTCTGCCTGGGTGCTGGGCCTAAATTAATGAAAATTGACTCTTACAGTGGTGGGTGACGTGAAGCCTGATTCTCTGCTATGACATGCAGACTAATTCTCTGCTGACATGAAGCCAGATTGTCTGTTACGGGACCTCTCTCCTCTGCCTGGGTGCCGGGGCCTAAATATCTGAGAATGGACTGTTCCAGTGGTGGGTGACGGGAAGCCAGATTCTCTGCTATGGGACCTCTCTCCAATTGATTTTGGTTAATTTTTATTTATTTAATTTTTATTTTAATTCATTTCCCTATCCACATTTGTTTGCAGGGGATTTATCTACATGTTGCTGCCTTTTGCAGCCCTCTAGCCCTTTCCTGGGCTGTTTTACTGCCGTTTTAGTGCCGTAAAGTTCGGGTCCCCATTGACTTCAATGGGGTACGGGTTCGGGACGAAGTTCGGATCGGGTTCGGATCCCGAACCCGAACATTTCCGGGAAGTTCGGCCGAACTTCTCGAACCCGAACATCCAGGTGTTCGCTCAACTCTACTCCCGACCAGTTATGCCATATTTTCCCAGAATCCTCACACCTTTGCTGGAGGGTCTGCGGTCAGAGAGGCACACTATACCATATTCTATGGTCTTGTCCACTGTTACAGGGTATATGGGGCACCATTTTCTCTCTCGCTTCGGACCTACTGGGTAGCCAGCTCTCGTCTTCTCCCTCACTGGCCCTTCTTTACATTGACCTGGATAAATTACCTAGCGATGTTAGGGTGGTGTTGGGGCATCTTTTTCTTTCAACCAAACTGGCTATCACTCAAAACTGGAAATCCCAGAATATCCCCAGCTTAACGGATATCACCCGCAAGCTTAACTCCACTTATATACATGAAAAAATGATAGCGAGAGCTGGGCACTCATCCACAGCATTTAAAAGGAGGTGGGGTTCTTGGAGACGCTCCCCGCTTGCATTACAATCCCCTGACTGATCTTGATTTATCTATTGAGTAAATGCCTGATGTACAAAGCAGTGCTTATGTATGCGCCTTCCCTATGTATGTACCGAATGTTTTTTGTTTCTTATTTGTCTGTTTTTGACTATCCACTGATATACATGTAATACGGTTCAGTCTGCGCTGCCAATGCGGCTATGTGAAGCGCTGACTTTGTAACTGTTCATTGCAGATCACTTATATGTCTAAAAGTCAATAAAAACATATTGATAAATAATAATTGAATAGATGTTATAAAGAGTGTTTATCGAGCATTAAAGTGCTCGGGGGCTCGGGCCGAACACCTCGGGATGCTCGGGTGCTCTACCGAGCACCCAAGCACAATGGAAGTCAATAGGAGAACCTGAGCATTAAACCAGGCATCCCCTGCTCTGAAGTGGGGAGGGTGTCTGATTCATACGAAAAGGTCTAACATTGATGGAAACACCATTGAAATGGTTCAGGAACAGCATGGGGAGGATGTCTGGATGAATCTTGGACTCCCAGTTTGCTGCTGGGAACTATTTAGTAGTAGGCTACTTTTACAGACTAACAATAATACACACCAAACCGAAGATAAAATCGATTTTAGAGGAAGAATTGTTAGGAAACATTGTTTCCTGCAGGGGCGTTGCTAGGGTCTGAAGACATTTGGGCACGAGCCCACATGAAGACACGCCCCCACCCTATGAAGCCACGCCCTCATTAACATTGGGGGCCTTCACAGTAGTTATTAATCCCTTTTAGCAGTCACCCCTTCAGTGAATGGGGGACTGCTGAAAGGGATTAATAACTACAGTGAAGGGCCTAGCCATCTGGGCAACCCCACAGATCATCTTAACCTATGGTCAGCCTAATTTAAAATGAAGCAAACCCCCCCAACTATAAACTAATCACAGAAGTTGGAACCCATCAACCCCACGTGTACTTGTTCCGCTACTTGCAGGCTGCGCGGGCATGAGTTCAGAACTTCGGACCGAAGTGACTGAAGTTCTGAACTCATGCCCGTGCAACCTGCAAGTAGCAGAACAAGTACAAGGGAGGTTGGGGGATGATCTGTGGGATTGCCCAGACGGCCAGACGGCTAGGAATAGCCTAATAAAAAAGAAAACCTACCAGCATAGGCGTGTGCAGCCTATTGCATGAGGTTGTGCACCTTAAAGCACAAACACACACACGCCGCGCCTGCATGTATATACACTCCCCTAAAGAATTATTAGGAACACCATACTAATAAGGTGTTGGACCCCCTTTTGCCTTCAGAACTGCCTTAATTCTACGTGGCATTGATTCAACAAGGTGCTGATAGCATTCTTTAGAAATGTTGGCCCATATTGATAGGATAGCATCTTGCAGTTAATGGAGATTTGAGGGATGCACATCCAGGGCACGAAGCTCCCGTTCCACCACATCCCAAAGATGCTCTATTGAGTTGAGATCTGGTGATTGTGGGGGCCATTTTAGTACAGTGAACTCATTGTCATGTTCAAGAAACCAATTTGAAATGATTCGAGCTTTGTGACATAGTGCATTATCCTGCTGGAAGTAGCCATCAGAGGATGGGTACATGGTGGTCATGAAGGGATGGAGGGATCGACATGGTCAGAAACAATGCTCAGGTAGCCTGTGGCATTTAAACGATGGCCAGTTGGCACTAAGGGGCCTAAAGTGTGCCCAGAAAACATCCCCCACATCATTACACCACCAGCCTGCACAGTGGTAACAAGGCATGATGGATACATGTTCTCATTCTGTTTACGCCAAATTCGGACTCTACCATTTGAATATCGCAACAGAAATCGAGACTCATCAGACCAGGCAACATTTTTCCAGTCTTCAACAGTCTAATTTTGGTGAGCTCGTGCAAATTGTAGCCTCTTTTTCCCATTTGTAGTGGAGATGAGTGGTACCCGGTGGGGTCTTCTGCTGTTGCAGACCATCCGCCTCAAGGTTGTGCATGTTGTGGCTTCACAAATGCTTTGCTGCATACCTTGGTTGTAACGAGTGGTTATTTCAGTCAACGTTGCTCTTCTATCAGCTTGAATCAGTCGGCCTATTCTCCTCTGACCTCTAGCATGAACAAGGCATTTTCGCTCACAGGACTGCCACATACTGGATGTTTTTCCCTTTTCACACCATTCTTTGTAAACCCTAGAAATGGTTGTGCGTGAAAATCCCAGTAACTGAGCAGATTGTGAAATACTCAGACCGGCCCGTCTGGCACCATCAACCATGCCACGCTCAAAATTGCTTAAATCACCTTTCTTTCTCATTCTGACATTCAGTTTGGAGTTCAGGAGATTGTCTTGACCAGGACCACAACCCTAAATGCATTGAAGCAACTGCCATGTGATTGGTTGACTAGATAATCACATTAATGAGAAATAGAACAGGTGTTCCTAATAATTCTTTAGGTGATTGTATATACAGTACAGACTAAAGGTTTGGGCACACCTTCTCATTCAAAGAGTTTTCTTTATTTTCATGACTATGAAAATTGTAGATTCACACTGAAGGCATCAAAACTATGAATTAACATATGTGGAATTATATACATAATAAACCTTTTGCTTTGATTACTGCTTTGCACACTCTTGGCATTCTCTTGATGAGCTTCAAGAGGTAGTCAACTGAAATGGTTTTCACTTCACAGGTGTGCTCTGTCCGGTTTCATAAGTGGGATTTATTGCCTAATAAATGGGGTTGGGACCATCAGTTGCGTTGTGGAGAAGTCAGGTGGCTACACAGCTCATAGTCCTACTGAATAGACTGTTAGAATTGTTATTATGGCAAGAAAAAAACAGCTAAGTAAAGAAAAACGAGTGGCCATCATTACTTTAAGAAATGAAGGCCAGTCAGTCTGAAAAATTGGGAAAACTTTGAAAGTGTCCCCAAGTGCAGTCACAAAAACCATCAAGCGCTACAAAGAAACTGGCTCACATGCAGACCGCCCCAGGAAAGGAAGACAAAGAGTCACCTCTGCTGCGGAGAATAAGTTCTTCCGAGTCACCAGCCTCAGAAATCGCAGGTTAACAGCAGCTCAGATTAGAGACCAGGTCAATGCCACACGGAGTTCTAGCAGCAGATACATCTCTAGAACAACTGTTAAGAGGAGACTGTGTGAATCAGGCCTTCATGGTAGAATATCTGCTAGGAAACCACTGCTAAGGACAGGCAACAAGCAGAAGAGACTTGTTTGGGCTAAAGAACACAAGGAATGGACATTAGACCAGTTGAAATCTGTGCTTTGGTCTGATGAGTCCAAATTTGAGATCTTTGGTTCCAACCACCGTGTCTTTGTGCGACGCAGAAAAGGTGAACGGATGGACTCTACATGCCTGGTTCCCACCGTGAAGCATGGAGGAGGAGGTGTGATGGTGTGGGGGTGCTTTGCTGGTGACACTGTTGGGGATTTATTCAAAATGGAAGGCATACTGAACCAGCATGACTACCACAGCATCTTGCAGCGCCATGCTATTCCATCCGGTTTGCGTTTAGTTGGACCATCATTTATTTTTCAACAGGACAATGACCCCAAACACACCTCCAGGCTGTGTAAGGGCTATTTGACCATGAAGGAGAGTGATGGGGTGCTGCGCCAGATGACCTGGCCTCCACAGTCACCGGACCAGAACCCAATCGAGATTGTTTGGGGTGAGCTGGGCCGCAGAGTGAAGGCAAAAGGGCCAACAAGTGCTAAGCATCTCTGGGAACTCCTTCAAGATTGTTGGAAGACTATTTCAGGTGACTACCTCTTGAAGCTCATCAAGAGAATGCCAAGAGTGTGCAAAGCAGTAATCAAAGCAAAAGGTGGCTACTTTGAAGAACCTAGAATATGACATATTTTCAGTTGTTTCACACTTTTTTGTTATGTATTAAATTCCACATGTGTTAATTCATAGTTTTGATGCCTTCAGTGTGAATCTACAATTTTCATAGTCATGAAAATAAAGAAAACTCTTTGAATGAGAAGGTAAAACACCAAAAGAGTAATAATCATAAATATATTGCGTGGAGTTATTCATATAACACCTAAAAATGCTCAAAAAAGCTTCCACACAAAAAGTATGTTTATTAAACACCCATGAATAATATATCAATTAAAATTGCACACAGTGTTACAAACAATTGTATAAAAACAGAGAGCGCTCCAGACCAAAAAGGGACTAGTATCCCCCCCACATACAGGTAATATGATATCAGCTGAGTGGGGCTCATAAAGCAAGGTGCACCCAGGGCCTCAATAGCCATACACTGCAATCATGTAAGGCAGTGTAAACCAGTGTGAATCCCCACACAACAGAGACTGCAGGGGGAGGAAAAAAATATATATAACAATAGACAGAGTACAACAACTCACATTCCTTACTGACCCTGGTCTGAAGCAGCCGCCCGACGATCATTTCGCTTCACGCTTCCTCTTACCCCTGTGTGCACCTTTCTTTATGAGCCCCACTCAGCTGATATCATATTAACTGTATGTGGGGGGATACTAGTCCCTTTTTGGTCTGGAGCTCTCTCTGTTTTTATACAATTGTTTGAAACACTGTCGTGTTCCCACGACTGCTGCTTGCTTGATTCTAGGTGACCCTGAATACGTCTGTATTAAGTGCAGGGAGCCAGTGGTCGTGTCCCCTCACTATTATAGGGTTTTCAGGTGTCACACAGACTTAGGTACGTGGGCATGCAATCGTCTACCATAAAGAACTTTGCATGGGCATAGCAGTCAGGGAGAACTCTTAGGGTTTTATAGGGCTGACCTATATGCTCCTTAGTGTGGGATCAAGCCAGTCGCTCATTTATTTATAAGTTCCAGCTTTCTGCTAACTTCATCCGTGACATGATTCCCTGCAGGTGAGCTGACCCTCTGAAAAGTTATATGCGAGGTCCTGCAGGTGAGCTGACCCTCTAAAAATTATATGCGAGGGCCTGCAGGTGAGTGTACCCTGTGAAAGATTGTAGGTGAGGGCCTGCTGGTGAGATGACCCTGTAAAACATTATATGCGAGGGCATTATATGTGACAAATAAGCATGTTGATATGATGGAAGAGGAGAAGGAGGATGATAAAAGGAAGATTCAACCATATACCCTTGTTTGTGGTGGAAGGGGTGCATGGGAATACATGTCTGTGAATTTTCTCATTTATCCAGGTCATGGTATATCTGTAAAGAATAAATCAAGGCAACTGGACGTACTATAGATTTCTTGAAAACGCTTCACTCGTTCTTCCAATGAGCTTTCTCAATTCTGAGTGACTGTACAAGAATTCTCTGGGAATAAATATGTAACTGAATCAACATCTGGTAATTATACCCAGCATGGGGTCAGAGGTCATTATACCCAGCATGGGGTCAAAGGTGTTGATTCTATTATCCTAATTGGAGTCCGTAGGTGATAAAGACTTCCCAGAAAAAGACAAGTCTTTTTGCTGTCTTGACACCTCTGACCCCATGCTGGGTATAATTACCAGATGTTGATTCAGTTACATATTTATTCTCAGATAATCCATGTACGGTCACTAAGCTCGTTGGAAGAACGAGTGAAACGTTTTCAAGAAATTTACAGTATGTCCAGTTGCCTTGATTTATTCTTTACAGATATGCATGGAAATACAGTGTATTCAGTACATTATGAACAACACATTTAAAGTGCCTTCATGTTTATCAGCTTTCCTCTGGTGAAGTCGAAAAGTCATGATCATTTTTTATAAGAATCAACCTGTCAGCATTTTCAGTTGACAGGCGGATACGCTTATCTTTTATAATGCCACCAGCAGCACTAAATACCTGCTCATACAAAACACTGGCGGCAAGGCAGGCCAGCACATTCAAGGAGTAGAGCACCAGTTCGTGCCACGTGTCCAGGTTGAACACCAAGTAGTTGTAAGGCACCGATGGATCATTGAGGACGCTGACATGGTCTGCTATGTACTCCTTCACCATCTTCCAAAAATTTTCCCTCCTTGTCACAGTAGGCCGCGCATCAGAGTGAGGGTGCTGGCGGGGTGTCATGAAACTGTACCAGGCTTTGGAGAGTGTTGCCCTGCCTCTGTTGGAACTGCTGTGTGTTCCCCTTGTCTCCCCTTCTGTCAGCTGTGGAATTACTGTGTGTCAGTATTACAGGTCAATAATACCGTCAGGTATAATTTAACCCCCATAGAATTAACTGTTCAGTGCCCCAAGATTCAAGTCATCAACAGCAGTGGCAGTAACAGTGTGTACCAAGAGTCATAGCTAATTCATTCTGTTAAAGAAAAGGAGACAGCACTAGAGTTGAGCGAACCCGAACATTGGGTTCGTACCGAACTTCAGGATTTTTGGACCCCGGACGTGAACCTGAACATTTCAGTAAAAGCCAATCAACAAGCGTTTAACTCGTGTGCCCTAGAAGCCATCACAGCCATGCTGCCTACTAATGGCATGGCTTTGATTGGCCAGTGCAGCATGTGACCCAGCCTCTATATAAGATGGAGTCACGTAGCTCTGCACGTCATTTTGCTAGTGTAGGAAGAGGATGCTGTTGCTGTGAGGGAGAGAATAGGAAGAATCTTTAATCAGAAGTTCTTGTTAACTCAGCGATATACCTAGATATAGTTTTGTGGGTGCAGTGCACAATTCTTTTAGCCTGCCCTGAGCCCAGTGACACAGAAAAATAACTTGTATCCGTCTGTTAGTTAGGTGGGCGGCGGCGGCCATTTTATGAAAGCACCAGCACAGCATACAGTTGCAAGAAAAAGTATGTGAACCCTTTGGAATGATATGGATTTCTGCACAAATTGGTCATAAAATGTGATCTGATCTTCATCTAAGTCACAACAATAGACAATCACAGTCTGCTTAAACTAATAACACACAAAGAATTACATGTTACCGTGTTTTTATTGAACACACCATATAAACATTCACAGTGCAGGTGGAAAAAGGATGTGAACCCCTAGACTAATGACATCTCCAAGAGCTAATTGGAGTGAGGTGTCAGCCAACTGGGGTCCAATCAATGAGATGAGATGGGAGGTTTTGGTTACAGCTGCCCTGCCTATAAAAAACACACACCAGTTCTGGGTTTGCTTTTCACAAGAAGTGTTGCCTGATGTGAATTATACCTCGCACAAAAGAGCTCTCAGAAGACCTACGATTAAGAATTGTTGACTTGCATAAAGCTGGAAAGGGTTATAAAATTATCTCCAAAAACCTTGCTGTTCATCAGTCCACAGTAAGACTAATTGTCCATAAATGGAGAACGTTCAGCACTGCTGCTGCTCTCCCTAGGAGTGGCCGTCATGTAAAGATGACTGCAAGAGCACAGCACAGACTGCTCAATGAGGTGAAGAAGAATCCTAGAGTGTCAGCTTAAGACTTACAAATGTCTCTGGCATATGCTAACATCCCTGTTAGCGAATCTATGATATGTAAAACACTAAACAAGAATGGATTTCATGGGAGGATACCACAGAGGAAGCCACTGCTGTCCCAAAAAAAAATTGCGGCATGTTTTCAGTTTGCACAAGAGCACAAGGATGTTCCACAGCAGTACTGGCAAAATATTCTGTGGACAGATGAAACCAAAGTTGAGTTATTTGGAAGAAACACACAACACTATGTGTGGAGAAAAAGAGGCACAGAACACCAACATCAAAACCTCATCCCAACTGTGAAGTATGGTGGTGGGAGCATCATGGTTTGGGGCTGCTTTGCTGCATCAGGGCCTGGATGGATTGCTATCATCAAAGGAAAAATGAATTCCCAAGTTTATCAAGACATTTTGCAGAAGAACTTAAGGCCATCTGTCTACCAGCTGAAGCTCAACAGAAGATGGGTGTTGCAACAGGACAACGACCCAAAGCATAGAAGTAAATCAACAACTGAAATGCTTAAACAGAAGAAAATACGCCTTCTGGAGTGGTCCAGTCAGAGTCCTGACCTTAACCCAATTGAGATGCTGTAGCATGACCTCAGGAAAACGATTCACACCGGACATCCCAAGAATATTGCCGAACTGAAACAGTTCTGTAAAGAGGAATGGTCAAGAATTACTCCTGACCGTTGTACACGTCTGATCTGCAACCACAGGAAACGTTTGGTTGAAGTTATTGCTGCCAAAGGAGGTTCAACCAGTTATTAAATCCAAGGGTTCACATATAGAGTTGAGCGAACACCTGGATGTTCGGGTTTGAGAAGTTCGGCCGAACTTCCCGGAAATGTTCGGGTTCGGGATCCGAACCCGATCCGAACTTCGTCCCGAACCCCATTGAAGTCAATGGGGACCCGAACTTTTCGGTACTAAAAATGCTGTAAAACAGCCCAGGAAAGGGCTAGAGGGCTGCAAAAGGCAGCAACATGTAGGTAAATCCCCTGCAAACAAATGTAGATAGGGAAAATAATTAAAATAAAAATTAAATAAATAAAAATTAACCAAAATCAATTGGAGAGAGGTCCCATAGCAGAGAATCTGGTTTCAAGTCACCCACCACTGGAACAGTCCATTCTCAGATATTTAGGCCCCGGCACCCAAGCAGAGGAGAGAGGTCCCGTAACAGAGAATCTGTCTTCATGTCAGCAGAGAATCAGTCTGCATGTCATAGCAGAGAATCAGGCTTCACGTCACCCACCACTGCATCAGTCCATTTTCATAAATTTAGGCCAAGCACCCAGGCAGAGGAGAGAGGTTCCGTAACACAGAATCTGGCTTCATGTCAGCAGAGAATCAGTCTTCATATCATAGCAGAGAATCAAGCTTCACGTCACCCACCACTGTAAGAGTCCATTTTCATAAATTTAGGCAGAGCACCCAGGCAGAGGAGAGAGGTCCCGTAACAGACAATCTGGCTTCATGTCAGCAGAGAATCAGTCTGCATGTCATAGCAGAGAATCAGGCTTCACGTCAGCCACCAATGCAACAGTCCATTGTCAGATATTTAGGCCCAGCACCCAGGCAGAGGAGAGAGGTCCCGTAACAGACAATCTGGCTTCATGTCAGCAGAGAATCAGTCTTAATATCATAGCAGAGAATCAGGCTTCACGTCAGCCACCAATGCAACAGTCCATTGTCAGATATTTAGGCCCAGCACCCAGGCAGAGGAGAGAGGTCCCGTAACAGACAATCAGGCTTCACGTCAGCCACCAGTGCAACAGTCCATTGGCATATATTTAGGCCCAGCACCCAGGCAGAAGAGAGAGGTCCCGTAACAGACAATCTGGCTTCATGTCAGCAGAGAATCAGTCTTCATGTCATAGCAGAGAATCAGGCTTCACGTCAGCCACCACTGCAACAGTCCATTGTCATAAATTTGGGCCCAGCACCCAGGCAGAGGAGAGAGGTCCCGTAACAGACAATCTGGCTTCATGTCAGCAGAGAATCAGTCTTCATATCATAGCAGAGAATCAGGCTTCACATCACCCACCACTGTAAGAGTCCATTTTCATAAATTTAGGCCCAGCACCCAGGCAGAGGAGAGAGGTCCCGTAACAGACAATCTGGCTTCATGTCAGCAGAGAATCAGTCTTCATATCATAGCAGAGAATCAAGCTTCACGTCACCCACCACTGTAAGAGTCCATTTTCATAAATTTAGGCAGAGCACCCAGGCAGAGGAGAGAGGTCCCGTAACAGACAATCTGGCTTCATGTCAGCAGAGAATCAGTCTGCATGTCATAGCAGAGAATCAGGCTTCACGTCAGCCACCAATGCAACAGTCCATTGTCAGATATTTAGGCCCAGCACCCAGGCAGAGGAGAGAGGTCCCGTAACAGACAATCTGGCTTCATGTCAGCAGAGAATCAGTCTTCATATCATAGCAGAGAATCAGGCTTCACGTCAGCCACCAATGCAACAGTCCATTGTCAGATATTTAGGCCCAGCACCCAGGCAGAGGAGAGAGGTCCCGTAACAGACAATCTGGCTTCATGTCAGCAGAGAATCAGTCTTAATATCATAGCAGAGAATCAGGCTTCACGTCAGCCACCAATGCAACAGTCCATTGTCAGATATTTAGGCCCAGCACCCAGGCAGAGGAGAGAGGTCCCGTAACAGACAATCAGGCTTCACGTCAGCCACCAGTGCAACAGTCAATTGGCATATATTTAGGCCCAGCACCCAGGCAGAAGAGAGAGGTCCCGTAACAGACAATCTGGCTTCATGTCAGCAGAAAATCAGTCTTCATGTCATAGCAGAGAATCAGGCTTCAAGTCAGCCACCACTGCAACAGTCCATTGTCATAAATTTGGGCCCAGCACCCAGGCAGAGGAGAGAGGTCCCGTAACAGACAATCTGGCTTCATGTCAGCAGAGAATCAGTCTTCATATCATAGCAGAGAATCAGGCTTCACATCACCCACCACTGTAAGAGTCCATTTTCATAAATTTAGGCCCAGCACCCAGGCAGAGGAGAGAGGTCCCGTAACAGACAATCTGGCTTCATGTCAGCAGAGAATCAGTCTGCATGTCATAGCAGAGAATCAGGCTTCACGTCAGCCACCACTGCAACAGTCCATTGTCATAAATTTAGGCCCAGCACCCAGGCAGAGGAGAGAGGGCCCGTAACAGACAATCTGGCTTCATGTCAGCAGAGAATCAGTCTTCATATCATAGCAGAGAATCAGGCTTCACGTCAGCCACCAGTGCAACAGTCCATTGGCATATATTTAGGCCCAGCACCCAGGCAGAGGAGAGAGGTCCCGTAACAGAGAATCTGGCTTTATGTCAGCAGAGAATTCGTCTGCATGTCATAGCAGAGAATCAGGCTTCACGTCACCCATAGGGATGAGCGAACTCGAACTGTATAGTTCGGGTTCGTACCGAATTTTGGGGTGTCCGTGACACGGACCCGAACCCGGACATTTTCGTAAAAGTCCGGGTTCGTGTTCGGTGTTCGTCGCTTTCTTGGCGCGTTTGTGACGCTTTCTTGGCGCTTTTTGAAAGGCTGCAAAGCAGCCAATCAACAAGCGTTATACTACTTGTCCCAATAGGCCGTCACAGCCATGCCTACTATTGGCATGGCTGTGATTGGCCAGAGCACCATGTGACCCAGCCTCTATTTAAGCTGGAGTCACATAGCGCCGCCCATCACTCTGCTCTGATTAGCGTAGGGAGAGGGTTCGGCTGCGACAGTAGGGCGAGATTAGGCAGATTAACTTCTCCAAAGGACTTGAATAATCGATCGATCTGCAGCTGTGCATCATTGAGCTGCTGAAATTCAATTGCTCACTGTTTTTAGGCTGCCCAGACCGTTTGTCAGTCACTTTTTTCTGGGGTGATCGGCGGCCATTTTGTGTCTTGTGGAGCGCCAGCACAAGCTGCGACCAAGTGCATTTAACCTCGATGGTGTGGTTGTTTTTTGGCTAAAGCCTACATCAGGGTGAAGCTGTCACACCAAGTGCATTTAACCAGCAATAGTCTGTTTATTTTTTGGCCATATACTACATCAGGGGCAAGCTGCGCCTGTCACCAAGTGCATTTAACCCTCAATGGTGTGGTTGTTTTTTGGCTAAAGCCTACATCAGGGTGAAGCTGTCACACCAAGTGCATTTAACCAGCAATAGTCTGTTAATTTTTTGGCCATATACTAAATCAGGGGCAAGCTGCGCCCGTCACCAAGTTTATTTAACCAGCAATAGTCTGTTCATTTTTTGGCCATATACTACATCAGGGGCAAGCTGCGCCCGTCACCAAGTGCATTTAACCCTCAGTAGTGTGGTTGGTCAAGCTGTCACACCAAGTGCATTTAACCAGCAATAGTCTGTTCATTTTTTGGCCATATACTACATCAGGGGCAAGCTGCGCCCGTCACCAAGTGCATTTAACCCTCAGTAGTGTGGTTGGTCAAGCTGTAACACCAAGTGCATTTAACCAGCAATAGTGTGGTTATTTTTTGGCCATATCCCAGTCTAATTCTGTCACTAAATCCATACCGGTCACCCAGCGCCTAAATACTAGGCCTCAAATTTATATCCCGCTAAATCTGTCGTTACCGCTGTACTGTTGTGGCTGGGCAAGTTATTTAGTGTCCGTCAAAGCACATTTTTTGTTCAGGGTTGAAATACAATTCCCAATTTAGCAATTTCATAATTTAGTGGTTTCTGCTATATCAGAGCTATTTGAAATCTATCCCTAAAAGGGTATATAATATTCAAGGTGCACATAGGGTCATTCAGAATACCTTCACACACATGCTACTGTGCATTTCCAAGTCTAATTCTGTCACTAAATCCATACCGGTCACCCAGCGCCTAAATACTAGGCCTCAAATTTATATCCCGCTAAATCTGTCGTTAACGCTGTCCTGTTGTGGATGGGCAAGTTATTTAGTGTCCGTCAAAGCACATTTTTTGTTCTGGGTTGAAATAAAATTCCGAATTTAGCAATTTCATAATTTAGTGGTTTCTGCTATATCAGAGCTATTTAAAATCTATCCCTTAAAGGGTATATAATATTCAAGGTGCACATAGGGTCATTCAGAATAACTTCACACACACGCTACTGTGCATTTCCAAGTCTAATTCTGTTAGTAAATCCATACCGGTCACCCAGCGCCTAAATACTAGGCCTCAAATTTATATCCCGCTAAATCTGTCGTTAACGCTGTCCTGTTGTGGATGGGCAAGTTATTTAGTGTCCGTCAAAGCACATTTTTTGTTCAGGGTTGAAATACAATTCCCAATTTAGCAATTTCATAATTTAGTGGTTTCCGCTATATCAGAGCTATTTGAAATCTATCCCTAAAAGGGTATATAATATTCAAGGTGCACATAGGGTCATTCAGAATAACTTCACACACACGCTACTGTGCATTTCCAAGTCTAATTCTGTCACTAAATCCATACCGGTCACGCAGCGCCTAAATACTAGGCCTCAAATTTATATCCCGCTAAATCTGTCGGTACCGCTGTCCTGTTGTGGATGGGCAAGTTATTTAGTGTCCGTCAAAGCACATTTTTTGTTCTGGGTTGAAATACAATTCCCAATTTAGCAATTTCATAATTTTGTGGTTTCTGCTATATCAGAGCTATTTGAAATCTATCCCTAAAAGGGTATATAATATTCAAGGTGCACATAGGGTCATTAAGAATAACTTCACACACACGCTACTGTGCATTTCCAAGTCTAATTCTGTCACTAAATCCATACCGGTCACCCAGCGCCTAAATACTAGGCCTCAAATTTATATCCCGCTAAATCTGTCGTTACCGCTGTACTGTTGTGGATGGGCAAGTTATTTAGTGTCCGTTAAAGCACATTTTTTGTTCAGGGTTGAAATACAATTCCCAATTTAGCAATTTCATAATTTAGTGGTTTCTGCTATATCAGAGCTATTTGAAATCTATCCCTAAAAGGGTATATAATATTCAAGGTGCACATAGGGTCATTCAGAATAACTTCACACACACGCTACTGTGCATTTCCAAGTCTAATTCTGTCACTAAATCCATACCGGTCACCCAGCGCCTAAATACTAGGCCTCAAATTTATATCCCGCTACATCTGTCGTTACTGCTGTACTGTTGTGGCTGGGCAAGTTATTTAGTGTCCGTCAAAGCACATTTTTTGTTCTGGGTTGAAATACAATTCCCAATTTAGCAATTTCATAATTTAGTGGTTTCTGCTATATCAGAGCTATTTGAAATCTATCCCTAAAAGGGTATATAATATTCAAGGTGCACATAGGGTCATTCAGAATAACTTCACACACACGCTACTGTGCATTTCCAAGTCTAATTCTGTTAGTAAATGCATACCGGTCACCCAGCGCCTGAATACTAGGCCTCAAATTTATATCCCGCTAAATCTGTCATTACCGCTGTACTGTTGTGGCTGGGCAAGTTATTTAGTGTTTGTTAAAGCACATTTTTTGTTCAGGGTTGAAATACAATTCCCAATTTAGCAATTTCATAATTTAGTGGTTTCTGCTATATCAGAGCTATTTGAAATCTATCCCTAAAAGGGTATATAATATTCAAGGTGCACATAGGGTCATTCAGAATAACTTAACACACACGCTACTGTGCATTTCCAAGTCTAATTCTGTCATTAAATCCATACCGGTCACCCAGCGCCTAAATACTAGGCCTCAAATTTATATCCCGCTAAATCTGTCGTTACCGCTGTCCTGTTGTGGATAAGCAAGTTATTTAGTGTTCGCCAAAGCACATTTTTTGTTCTGGGTTGAAATACAATTCCCAATTTAGCAATTTCATAATTTAGTGGTTTCTGCTATATCAGAGCTATTTAAAATCTATCCCTAAAAGGGTATATAATATTCAAGGTGCACATAGGGTCATTCAGAATAACTTCACACACACGCTACTGTGCATTTCCAAGTCTAATTCTGTCACTAAATCCATACCGGTCACCCAGCGCCTAAATACTAGGCCTCAAATTTATATCCCGCTAAATCTGTCGTTACCGCTGTCCTGTTGTGGATGGGCAAGTTATTTAGTGTCCGTCAAAGCACATTTTTTGTTCTGGTTTGAAATACAATTCCCAATTTAGCAATTTCATAATTTAGTGGTTTCTGCTATATCAGAGCTATTTGAAATCTATCCCTAAAAGGGTATATAATATTCAAGGTGCACATAGGGTCATTCAGAATAACTTCACACACACGCTACTGTGCATTTCCAAGTCTAATTCTGTTAGTAAATCCATACCGGTCACCCAGCGCCTAAATACTAGGCCTCAAATTTATATCCCGCTAAATCTGTCGTTACCGCTGTACTGTTGTGGCTGGGCAAGTTATTTAGTGTCCGTCAAAGCACATTTTTAGTTCTGGATTGAAATACAATTCCCAATTTAGCAATTTCATAATTTAGTGGTTTCTGCTATATCAGAGCTATTTGAAATCTATCCCTAAAAGGGTATATAATATTCAAGGTGCACATAGGGTCATTCAGAATAACTTCACACACACGCTACTGTGCATTTCCAAGTCTAATTTTGTCACTAAATCCATACCGGTCACCCAGCGCCTAAATACTAGGCCTCAAATTTATATCCCGCTAAATCTGTCGTTACCGCTGTCCTGTTGTGGATAAGCAAGTTATTTAGTGTTCGCCAAAGCACATTTTTTGTTCTGGGTTGAAATACAATTCCCAATTTAGCAATTTCATAATTTAGTGGTTTCTGCTATATCAGAGCTATTTGAAATCTATCCCTAAAAGGGTATATAATATTCAAGGTGCACATAGGGTCATTCAGAATAACTTCACACACACGCTACTGTGCATTTCCAAGTCTAATTCTGTCACTAAATCCATACCGGTCACCCAGCGCCTAAATACTAGGCCTCAAATTTATATCCCGCTAAATCTGTCGTTACCGCTGTACTGTTGTGGATGGGCAAGTTATTTAGTGTCCGTAAAGCACATTTTTTGTTCAGGGTTGAAATACAATTCCCAATTTAGCAATTTCATAATTTAGTGGTTTCTGCTATATCAGAGCTATTTGAAATCTATCCCTAAAAGGGTATATAATATTCAAGGTGCACATAGGGTCATTCAGAATAACTTCACACACACGCTACTGTGCATTTCCAAGTCTAATTCTGTCACTAAATCCATACCGGTCACCCAGCGCCTAAATACTAGGCCTCAAATTTATATCCCGCTAAATCTGTCGTTACCGCTGTCCTGTTGTGGATGGGCAAGTTATTTAGTGTCCGTCAAAGCACATTTTTTGTTCTGGTTTGAAATACAATTCCCAATTTAGCAATTTCATAATTTAGTGGTTTCTGCTATATCAGAGCTATTTGAAATCTATCCCTAAAAGGGTATATAATATTCAAGGTGCACATAGGGTCATTCAGAATAACTTCACACACACGCTACTGTGCATTTCCAAGTCTAATTCTGTTAGTAAATCCATACCGGTCACCCAGCGCCTAAATACTAGGCCTCAAATTATATCCCGCTAAATCTGTCGTTACCGCTGTACTGTTGTGGCTGGGCAAGTTATTTAGTGTCCGTCAAAGCACATTTTTTGTTCTGGGTTGAAATACAATTCCCAATTTAGCAATTTCATAATTTAGTGGTTTCTGCTATATCAGAGCTATTTGAAATCTATCCCTAAAAGGGTATATAATATTCAAGGTGCACATAGGGTCATTCAGAATAACTTCACACACACGCTACTGTGCATTTCCAAGTCTAATTCTGTCACTAAATCCATACCGGTCACCCAGCGCCTAAATACTAGGCCTCAAATTTATATCCCGCTAAATCTGTCGTTACCGCTGTACTGTTGTGGATGGGCAAGTTATTTAGTGTCCGTCAAAGCACATTTTTTGTTCTGGGTTGAAATACAATTCCCAATTTAGCAATTTCATAATTTAGTGGTTTCTGCTATATCAGAGCTATTTGAAATCTATCCCTAAAAGGGTATATAATATTCAAGGTGCACATAGGGTCATTCAGAATAACTTCACACACACGCTACTGTGCATTTCCAAGTCTAATTCTGTCACTAAATCCATACCGGTCACCCAGCGCCTAAATACTAGGCCTCAAATTTATATCCCGCTAAATCTGTCGTTACCGCTGTCCTGTTGTGGATGGGCAAGTTATTTAGTGTCCGTCAAAGCACATTTTTTGTTCTGGGTTGAAATACAATTCCCAATTTAGCAATTTCATAATTTAGTGGTTTCTGCTATATCAGAGCTATTTGAAATCTATCCCTAAAAGGGTATATAATATTCAAGGTGCACATAGGGTCATTCAGAATAACTTCACACACACGCTACTGTGCATTTCCAAGTCTAATTCTGTCACTAAATCCATACCGGTCACCCAGCGCCTAAATACTAGGCCTCAAATTTATATCCCGCTAAATCTGTCGTTACCGCTGTCCTGTTGTGGATGGGCAAGTTATTTAGTGTCCGTCAAAGCACATTTTTTGTTCTGGGTTGAAATACAATTCCCAATTTAGCAATTTCATAATTTAGTGGTTTCTGCTATATCAGAGCTATTTGAAATCTATCCCTAAAAGGGTATATAATATTCAAGGTGCACATAGGGTCATTCAGAAT
The DNA here is from genome assembly GCF_014858855.1 of Bufo gargarizans. NCBI lineage: Eukaryota > Metazoa > Chordata > Amphibia > Anura > Bufonidae > Bufo > Bufo gargarizans. The sequence goes on from NC_058081.1 coordinate 101,817,525, forward strand.
AACTTCACACACACGCTACTGTGCATTTCCAAGTCTAATTCTGTTAGTAAATCCATACCGGTCACCCAGCGCCTAAATACTAGGCCTCAAATTTATATCCCGCTAAATCTGTCGTTACCGCTGTACTGTTGTGGCTGGGCAAGTTATTTAGTGTCCGTCAAAGCACATTTTTGTTCTGGGTTGAAATACAATTCCCAATTTAGCAATTTCATAATTTAGTGGTTTCTGCTATATCAGAGCTATTTGAAATCTATCCCTAAAAGGGTATATAATATTCAAGGTGCACATAGGGTCATTCAGAATAACTTCACACACACGCTACTGTGCATTTCCAAGTCTAATTCTGTCACTAAATCCATACCGGTCACCCAGCGCCTAAATACTAGGCCTCAAATTTATATCCCGCTAAATCTGTCGTTACCGCTGTCCTGTTGTGGATGGGCAAGTTATTTAGTGTCCGTCAAAGCACATTTTTTGTTCTGGGTTGAAATACAATTCCCAATTTAGCAATTTCATAATTTAGTGGTTTCTGCTATATCAGAGCTATTTGAAATCTATCCCTAAAAGGGTATATAATATTCAAGGTGCACATAGGGTCATTCAGAATAACTTCACACACACGCTACTGTGCATTTCCAAGTCTAATTCTGTCACTAAATCCATACCGGTCACCCAGCGCCTAAATACTAGGCCTCAAATTTATATCCCGCTAAATCTGTCGTTACCGCTGTACTGTTGTGGATGGGCAAGTTATTTAGTGTCCGTCAAAGCACATTTTTTGTTCAGGGTTGAAATACAATTCCCAATTTAGCAATTTCATAATTTAGTGGTTTCTGCTATATCAGAGCTATTTGAAATCTATCCCTAAAAGGGTATATAATATTCAAGGTGCACATAGGGTCATTCAGAATAACTTCACACACACGCTACTGTGCATTTCCAAGTCTAATTCTGTCACTAAATCCATACCGGTCACCCAGCGCCTAAATACTAGGCCTCAAATTTATATCCCGCTAAATCTGTCGTTACCGCTGTCCTGTTGTGGATGGGCAAGTTATTTAGTGTCCGTCAAAGCACATTTTTTGTTCTGGGTTGAAATACAATTCCCAATTTAGCAATTTCATAATTTAGTGGTTTCTGCTATATCAGAGCTATTTGAAATCTATCCCTAAAAGGGTATATAATATTCAAGGTGCACATAGGGTCATTCAGAATAACTTCACACACACGCTACTGTGCATTTCCAAGTCTAATTCTGTCACTAAATCCATACCGGTCACCCAGCGCCTAAATACTAGGCCTCAAATTTATATCCCGCTAAATCTGTCGTTACCGCTGTACTGTTGTGGATGGGCAAGTTATTTAGTGTCCGTCAAAGCACATTTTTTGTTCATGGGTTGAAATACAATTCCCAATTTAGCAATTTCATAATTTAGTGGTTTCTGCTATATCAGAGCTATTTGAAATCTATCCCTAAAAGGGTATATAATATTCAAGGTGCACATAGGGTCATTCAGAATAACTTCACACACACGCTACTGTGCATTTCCAAGTCTAATTCTGTCACTAAATCCATACCGGTCACCCAGCGCCTAAATACTAGGCCTCAAATTTATATCCCGCTAAATCTGTCGTTACCGCTGTACTGTTGTGGATGGGCAAGTTATTTAGTGTCCGTCAAAGCACATTTTTTGTTCTGGGTTGAAATACAATTCCCAATTTAGCAATTTCATAATTTAGTGGTTTCTGCTATATCAGAGCTATTTGAAATCTATCCCTAAAAGGGTATATAATATTCAAGGTGCACATAGGGTCATTCAGAATAACTTCACACACACGCTACTGTGCATTTCCAAGTCTAATTCTGTCACTAAATCCATACCGGTCACCCAGCGCCTAAATACTAGGCCTCAAATTTATATCCCGCTAAATCTGTCGTTACCGCTGTCCTGTTGTGGATGGGCAAGTTATTTAGTGTCCGTCAAAGCACATTTTTTGTTCTGGGTTGAAATACAATTCCCAATTTAGCAATTTCATAATTTAGTGGTTTCTGCTATATCAGAGCTATTTGAAATCTATCCCTAAAAGGGTATATAATATTCAAGGTGCACATAGGGTCATTCAGAATAACTTCACACACACGCTACTGTGCATTTCCAAGTCTAATTCTGTCACTAAATCCATACCGGTCACCCAGCGCCTAAATACTAGGCCTCAAATTTATATCCCGCTAAATCTGTCGTTACCGCTGTACTGTTGTGGATGGGCAAGTTATTTAGTGTCCGTCAAAGCACATTTTTTGTTCTGGGTTGAAATACAATTCCCAATTTAGCAATTTCATAATTTAGTGGTTTCTGCTATATCAGAGCTATTTGAAATCTATCCCTAAAAGGGTATATAATATTCAAGGTGCACATAGGGTCATTCAGAATAACTTCACACACACGCTACTGTGCATTTCCAAGTCTAATTCTGTCACTAAATCCATACCGGTCACCCAGCGCCTAAATACTAGGCCTCAAATTTATATCCCGCTAAATCTGTCGTTACCGCTGTCCTGTTGTGGATGGGCAAGTTATTTAGTGTCCGTCAAAGCACATTTTTTGTTCTGGGTTGAAATACAATTCCCAATTTAGCAATTTCATAATTTAGTGGTTTCTGCTATATCAGAGCTATTTGAAATCTATCCCTAAAAGGGTATATAATATTCAAGGTGCACATAGGGTCATTCAGAATAACTTCACACACACGCTACTGTGCATTTCCAAGTCTAATTCTGTCACTAAATCCATACCGGTCACCCAGCGCCTAAATACTAGGCCTCAAATTTATATCCCGCTAAATCTGTCGTTACCGCTGTACTGTTGTGGCTGGGCAAGTTATTTAGTGTCCGTCAAAGCACATTTTTTGTTCTGGGTTGAAATACAATTCCCAATTTAGCAATTTCATAATTTAGTGGTTTCTGCTATATCAGAGCTATTTGAAATCTATCCCTAAAAGGGTATATAATATTCAAGGTGCACATAGGGTCATTCAGAATAACTTCACACACACGCTACTGTGCATTTCCAAGTCTAATTCTGTCACTAAATCCATACCGGTCACCCAGCGCCTAAATACTAGGCCTCAAATTTATATCCCGCTAAATCTGTCGTTACCGCTGTACTGTTGTGGATGGGCAAGTTATTTAGTGTCCGTCAAAGCACATTTTTTGTTCTGGGTTGAAATACAATTCCCAATTTAGCAATTTCATAATTTAGTGGTTTCTGCTATATCAGAGCTATTTGAAATCTATCCCTAAAAGGGTATATAATATTCAAGGTGCACATAGGGTCATTCAGAATAACTTCACACACACGCTACTGTGCATTTCCAAGTCTAATTCTGTCACTAAATCCATACCGGTCACCCAGCGCCTAAATACTAGGCCTCAAATTTATATCCCGCTAAATCTGTCGTTACCGCTGTACTGTTGTGGCTGGGCAAGTTATTTAGTGTCCGTCAAAGCACATTTTTTGTTCTGGGTTGAAATACAATTCCCAATTTAGCAATTTCATAATTTAGTGGTTTCTGCTATATCAGAGCTATTTGAAATCTATCCCTAAAAGGGTATATAATATTCAAGGTGCACATAGGGTCATTCAGAATAACTTCACACACACGCTACTGTGCATTTCCAAGTCTAATTCTGTCACTAAATCCATACCGGTCACCCAGCGCCTAAATACTAGGCCTCAAATTTATATCCCGCTAAATCTGTCGTTACCGCTGTCCTGTTGTGGATGGGCAAGTTATTTAGTGTCCGTCAAAGCACATTTTTTGTTCTGGGTTGAAATACAATTCCCAATTTAGCAATTTCATAATTTAGTGGTTTCTGCTATATCAGAGCTATTTGAAATCTATCCCTAAAAGGGTATATAATATTCAAGGTGCACATAGGGTCATTCAGAATAACTTCACACACACGCTACTGTGCATTTCCAAGTCTAATTCTGTCACTAAATCCATACCGGTCACCCAGCGCCTAAATACTAGGCCTCAAATTTATATCCCGCTAAATCTGTCGTTACCGCTGTCCTGTTGTGGATGGGCAAGTTATTTAGTGTCCGTCAAAGCACATTTTTTGTTCTGGGTTGAAATACAATTCCCAATTTAGCAATTTCATAATTTAGTGGTTTCTGCTATATCAGAGCTATTTGAAATCTATCCCTAAAAGGGTATATAATATTCAAGGTGCACATAGGGTCATTCAGAATAACTTCACACACACGCTACTGTGCATTTCCAAGTCTAATTCTGTCACTAAATCCATACCGGTCACCCAGCGCCTAAATACTAGGCCTCAAATTTATATCCCGCTAAATCTGTCGTTACCGCTGTCCTGTTGTGGATGGGCAAGTTATTTAGTGTCCGTCAAAGCACATTTTTTGTTCTGGGTTGAAATACAATTCCCAATTTAGCAATTTCATAATTTAGTGGTTTCTGCTATATCAGAGCTATTTGAAATCTATCCCTAAAAGGGTATATAATATTCAAGGTGCACATAGGGTCATTCAGAATAACTTCACACACACGCTACTGTGCATTTCCAAGTCTAATTCTGTCACTAAATCCATACCGGTCACCCAGCGCCTAAATACTAGGCCTCAAATTTATATCCCGCTAAATCTGTCGTTACCGCTGTACTGTTGTGGCTGGGCAAGTTATTTAGTGTCCGTCAAAGCACATTTTTTGTTCTGGGTTGAAATACAATTCCCAATTTAGCAATTTCATAATTTAGTGGTTTCTGCTATATCAGAGCTATTTGAAATCTATCCCTAAAAGGGTATATAATATTCAAGGTGCACATAGGGTCATTCAGAATAACTTCACACACACGCTACTGTGCATTTCCAAGTCTAATTCTGTCACTAAATCCATACCGGTCACCCAGCGCCTAAATACTAGGCCTCAAATTTATATCCCGCTAAATCTGTCGTTACCGCTGTCCTGTTGTGGATGGGCAAGTTATTTAGTGTCCGTCAAAGCACATTTTTTGTTCTGGGTTGAAATACAATTCCCAATTTAGCAATTTCATAATTTAGTGGTTTCTGCTATATCAGAGCTATTTGAAATCTATCCCTAAAAGGGTATATAATATTCAAGGTGCACATAGGGTCATTCAGAATAACTTCACACACACGCTACTGTGCATTTCCAAGTCTAATTCTGTCACTAAATCCATACCGGTCACCCAGCGCCTAAATACTAGGCCTCAAATTTATATCCCGCTAAATCTGTCGTTACCGCTGTCCTGTTGTGGATGGGCAAGTTATTTAGTGTCCGTCAAAGCACATTTTTTGTTCTGGGTTGAAATACAATTCCCAATTTAGCAATTTCATAATTTAGTGGTTTCTGCTATATCAGAGCTATTTGAAATCTATCCCTAAAAGGGTATATAATATTCAAGGTGCACATAGGGTCATTCAGAATAACTTCACACACACGCTACTGTGCATTTCCAAGTCTAATTCTGTCACTAAATCCATACCGGTCACCCAGCGCCTAAATACTAGGCCTCAAATTTATATCCCGCTAAATCTGTCGTTACCGCTGTACTGTTGTGGCTGGGCAAGTTATTTAGTGTCCGTCAAAGCACATTTTTTGTTCAGGGTTGAAATACAATTCCCAATTTAGCAATTTCATAATTTAGTGGTTTCTGCTATATCAGAGCTATTTGAAATCTATCCCTAAAAGGGTATATAATATTCAAGGTGCACATAGGGTCATTCAGAATAACTTCACACACACGCTACTGTGCATTTCCAAGTCTAATTCTGTCACTAAATCCATACCGGTCACCCAGCGCCTAAATACTAGGCCTCAAATTTATATCCCGCTAAATCTGTCGTTACCGCTGTCCTGTTGTGGATGGGCAAGTTATTTAGTGTCCGTCAAAGCACATTTTTTGTTCTGGGTTGAAATACAATTCCCAATTTAGCAATTTCATAATTTAGTGGTTTCTGCTATATCAGAGCTATTTGAAATCTATCCCTAAAAGGGTATATAATATTCAAGGTGCACATAGGGTCATTCAGAATAACTTCACACACACGCTACTGTGCATTTCCAAGTCTAATTCTGTCACTAAATCCATACCGGTCACCCAGCGCCTAAATACTAGGCCTCAAATTTATATCCCGCTAAATCTGTCGTTACCGCTGTACTGTTGTGGATGGGCAAGTTATTTAGTGTCCGTCAAAGCACATTTTTTGTTCTGGGTTGAAATACAATTCCCAATTTAGCAATTTCATAATTTAGTGGTTTCTGCTATATCAGAGCTATTTGAAATCTATCCCTAAAAGGGTATATAATATTCAAGGTGCACATAGGGTCATTCAGAATAACTTCACACACACGCTACTGTGCATTTCCAAGTCTAATTCTGTCAGTAAATCCATACCGGTCACCCAGCGCCTAAATACTAGGCCTCAAATTTATATCCCGCTAAATCTGTCGTTACCGCTGTACTGTTGTGGCTGGGCAAGTTATTTAGTGTCCGTCAAAGCACATTTTTTGTTCTGGGTTGAAATACAATTCCCAATTTAGCAATTTCATAATTTAGTGGTTTCTGCTATATCAGAGCTATTTGAAATCTATCCCTAAAAGGGTATATAATATTCAAGGTGCACATAGGGTCATTCAGAATAACTTCACACACACGCTACTGTGCATTTCCAAGTCTAATTCTGTCACTAAATCCATACCGGTCACCCAGCGCCTAAATACTAGGCCTCAAATTTATATCCCGCTAAATCTGTCGTTACCGCTGT